>NC_091153.1:353752-397569 GCF_040958095.1 Procambarus clarkii | reverse complement strand
CTCCAATCATTATCACCACATAATTACACCCCCATCATCACCACCACATTACTTCACTCATATCATCATCACATCATTACTACACCCCCATCATCTTCACCACATTACTGTACACTAAACATAATCTCCACCATATCACCATCATCACCACATTACTACACTCCTATCATCATCATCATCACCATATTACTTCACTCCCATTATCATCTCAACATAACTGCACTCCCATCTTCATCATCACCACATTAATACACTCCCAGCATCATCACCACTTTACTCAACTCCCATCACTATTAAAAAATTTCTCCACTTCTACAAACATCGGCCCATTACTCCACTATCATCATTATCATCACTACATTACTACACTCGCATCATCACACTACATTACTCCACTCTCAAGATCCTCATCACATTATTCCACTCCCATCATCATCACATTCCTCCACTCCCACAATCACCACGACTTTAATACACTCCCATCATCATCACTACAATACATCACTCCTATCATCAACACCACAATACTTCACTCCCTACATCATCACCTCATTACTCCACTCCCATCTTTATCATCACATTTTTATATTCCCATCTACATCACCACATTACTACACTCCCACCAACATCAGGCTGCTACGGGTTGCTTCCTGGGGGAGGGGGAGGGTTATAACAAACATATGTTATATGAAGTTATCAGACGATAACTTCAAGAGAAACACTTCGAACATCATCACAACATTACATCACTCCTAACATCATCACCACATTACAACATTCCCAACAATATCATCACGAATAATGCACTATAAACATCACCACCACGACTACTACACTCCTATCATCATCACAACATTACTTCACTCCTAACATCATCACCACATTTGCACAGATACGAACCCATTAAGATTTCAACTTTGATTCAACAGAGCAGAAGAAGTTTTTAAAACACATATGGCAAAATCTTACTGAACCGACCTTACGAGTAATAAATACTCATACTCCGCCCAAGTTAAACAGAAACAAGCAACACTTAGTGGGCCAGCCTGAGGCTTTGGGCCCGTGCAGGAATATCCCTGCAAAAAAAAAAAAAATCACCACATTACCTCACTCCCAGTATCCCAATATCGTCACCATCATTATCACCATCACCACCACATTACTACACTCACATCATCATCATCACCACGTAACTTCACTCCCATTATCATCACAACATTACATCACTCTCATCATCATCATCATCACCACATTACAACACTCCTATCATCATCATCATCATCACGACCTTACTTCACTCCTAACGTCATCACCACATTACTACACTCCCAACAACATCATCACGACTATGAACATCATCACCATGGCTAACTCACTCAAGTTATCATCACAACATTTCTTCACTCATTACATCATCACCACATTACTACACTCCCAACATCATCACCATCATAATCGTCATATTACTACACTCTCATCATCATCATCATCATAACATTACTCAACCTCCATTTTCATCACCACATTACTACAAATCCATCATCATCACAACATTACTCCCATCATCATTTTAACAATACTCCAGTCTCATCATCATCGCCGCATTACTTCACTCTCATCATTATCACAACATTATTACATTCCCATCATCATCACTACATTGCTCCACTCCCAGCATCATCACACCTTTACGACATCATCATCACTATTACTACTACACTCCCAACATCATCACCACATTACTACACTCCTAACATCATCCACACCACAATACTTCTCTTCGATCATCATCACCACATTACAGCACTCCCATCCACATCACAACATTACTTCACTCCCATCATCATCACATCATTACTACACTTCCATCATCATCACTACATTACTCCACTTCCACCGTTATACCCACATTACTCTACTCCTATCATCAACACAACAATTCTCCACTCCCATCATCATCGCCACATTACTCAACTCCCATCATCATCATCGCCACATTACTCCAATTCCATCATTATTATCACATTATTACACTCCCAGCATCATCACCACATTACTTCACTGTCACTATCATCACCTCTTTTCCACACTCCCAACATCATCACCACAGTATTCCACTCCCAAAATCATTTCCACATTTCTTCACTCCCAACATCATCACGACCAATGCACTCCCAACATCCTCACCAAATTACTACATTCCCATCATCATCATCACGACATTACTCCACTTCCATTATCTTAACAACATTACTCCTCTCTCATCATCATCATCATATTACTACACTCCCATCATCATCATCACCACATTACTATACTCCCATCATCATCACCATTACTTCACTCATAATATCACCATATTAATACACTCCCAAGATCATTACCATTATAAATAAAATAATCACCATAAGACTACACTCCCATCATCATCATCACCACATTACTCCACTTCAGCATTATCATCACAGTATTACACTCCCATCATCATCACCACATTACTACACACCTATCACCATCACAATGAATACTACAATTCAAATATCATCACCACATTACTACACGCCTAACATCATCACCACATTTCTAAAATTCCGAAATCATCTCCACATTACTACACTCCCTGAAACATCCTCATGACTAATGCACTCCCAACTTCATCACCACGGCTACTACACTCCCACAATAATTACCACATTACTACACTCCAATCATCATCACCACATTACTTCACTCCCATCATCATCACAACATTACTACACTCCCATCATCACCACCAAATTACTCAATTTCCAACATCATAACCACATTACTACACCCCTATCATCATCTCCACATTACTTCACCCCATCATCATCACCACATTACTTCACTCCAATCATCATCCTTATTACTACACTCCCATCATCATTACCACACTACTTCCCACCCATCATCATCACATTACACCACTCCCACCTTCATCCCCGCATTACTCCGATTCCATCATCATCACCACATAACTCCACTTATCAATATCACTATATTACTCCACTTCCATCATCATCATCACCACATTACTCCACTTCGATCATCATCACAACATTACTACACTCCCAACATCATCACCATTATTATCATCATCACCACATTACTACACTCCCATCAACATCATCACATTACTTCACTCCCATCATCATCACCACATTACTACGCTCCCATCATCATCACCACATTACTACACTCCCATCATCATCACCGCTTTACTTCACTCCCATCATTATCACCACATTACTACACCCCCATCACCATCACCACATTACCCCACTCCCATCATCACTACATTACTACACTCTCATTATCATCACTACATTACTCTACTTCAAAGAACATCACCCCATTACTCCACTCGCATCATCATCACTACATTACTCCACTCCCGTCATAATTATCACATTACTCTACCCCCATCGTCATCACCACATTGCTACACTCCCATCATCATCACCACATTGCTACACTCTCATCAATATCACCCCATTACTCCAATCCCATCATCATCATCACATTACTTCAATTCCACCATTATCAACACATTACTCCAGTCCTATTAACTCCTTCACCACATTACGCAACTCCCACAATCTTCACCAAATTACTCCACTATTATCATCATAACTAAATTACTCCACTCATCATCACTTTATTACTCCACTGCCATCATTGTCACTACATTACTCCACTCATCATCATCATTACCACGTTACTACACTTCCATCATCAGTACCACATTACTACACTCCCATCATCATCATCACATTATTACACTCCCATCATCACTACATTACTACACTCACATCATTATCACCATATTACTACACTCCCATCATCATCGCCTTATAACTACACTCCCATCATCATCACCATGACTACGCCTTCGCTCATCATCGTCACCACGACATATTCCTTACTGTAAAATTTTCTACAACCCTCACTAATTTTTCTCTATCTTAGATATTTATTATTCCTCTGTCATATGGCAAAGCCTTACAAACAATACTTCATAAAGGACAATGTATCCCTTGAAGGCATCTGAGGATTCCTTCAACCTCCGAGCTATGACGAAGCCAACAATGAGATGGCTAGAAAATGGTCAGTCTTTCGAGGGACGGCTAGAAAACGGCCGCACACAAAAGGAAACTGCATGGAAACAATGTGAAATGACTGCAATAAATTATGAACGAAAACGTCGGGAACTGGAATATTATAAACAAAAAGAAAAGGAGCTGAAACAACAAATATTTGAGCAACAATGCCAGCTCACCAAAACAATGATTTTGTTTCACAAAAAGAGGGACGAAAAACTAGAGGACCATGGACAAAGCAACATGGATGACCTCGCACAGGCACTTCAAAACGTTACTGTGTGAAGTTACAAAAAGTTGCTCGGACCAGCCGCCGACTGATTTCTTAGGTCTTTGCAAACATTGAACATTAATTCTCTACAATAAATTAATTTTGTATAACAAATAAATAATTAAATATATAAATAAATAAATATCCTTTTTTCTAATATTATTCTGTGTGTGTGTGTGTGTACTTACCTATTTGTGCTTGCGGGGGTGGAGCTTTGGCTCTTTGGTCCTGCCTCTCAACTGTGAATCAACTGGTGTACAGATTCCTGAGCCTACTGGGCTCTATCATATCTACATATGAAACTGTGTATGGAGTCAGCCTCCACCACATCACTGCCTAATGCATTCCATCCGTTAACTACTCTGACACTGAAAAAGTTCTTTCTAACGTCTTTGTGGCTCATGTGGGTACTCAGTTTCCACCTGTGTCCCCCTTGTTCGCGTCCCACCAGTGTTGAATAGTTTATCCTTGTTTACCCGGTCGAAACCTCTGAGGATTGTGTAGGTTGTGATCATGTCTCCCCCTACTCTTCTGTCTTCCAGTGTCGTAAGGTGCATTTCCCGCAGCCTTTTCTCGTAACTCATGCCTCTTAGTTCTGGGACTAGTTTAGTGACATACCTTTGGATTTTTTCCAGCTTCGTCTTGTGCTGGACAAGGTACGGGCTCCATGTTGGGGCCGCATACTCCAGGATTGGTATAACATATGTGGTGCACAAGATTCTGAATGATTCCTTACACAGGTTCCTGAACGCTGTTCTGATGTTAGCCAGCCTCGCATATGCCGCAGACGTTATTCTTTTTATGTGGGCTTCAAGAGACAGGTTTGGTGTGATATCAACTCCTAGATCTTTCTCTCTGTCCGTTTCATTAAGTACTTCATCTCCTATTCTGTATCCTGTGTCTGGCCTCCTGTTTCCTCCTGATGTCGTTACATCGTTCAAATTAGTTTCAAATGGTCGCCCAATAAGCACCCTGCTCTGAACATATAAGAAAAAGTCTGATGTACCACACCCGATTTCTGCAGAAAGGTAAATTTTTCGGCTCGATTTTCTCCAGAATATGCACATCTAAGTGAGGTGAGCATATGATCGCGAATGCAACGTAACAGAGAACAAACACCTTGCATTAAGGGAAAATACTGGAGCCAAAAAACGAAAATTGAAACATTTGCTCCTTTTCTCTCGAAACAACGAAACACTATGTCGACAATTCGTCAATACTCGTCTGTAGGCTACTTCGCATGGTTCTCTAAAACAGCAGATTACCCATGAGGAATGTGCAAAAAACACCTATATGAGTTTACCCTATATGTATCGATTACGTTAAGGTCATGTCATTAAATCGTTCATTTGAGTTTCAAATGTTCGGCCAGTAAGCACCCTGCTCAGAACATATAACGAAAAAGTGTGATGTACCACATTCGATTTCTGGAGAAAGGTAAATTTTTCGGCTCGATTTCCTCCAGAATAAGCACATCTAAGTGAGGTGAGCACATGATCGCGACCGCACCGGAAACGAGAACTAGCACCTTGCATTGAGGGAAAAGACTGGAGCCTAAAACAAAATAATGGGAAACATTTGCTCCTTTTCTCTAGCAACCACGAGACACTATGTCGACAATTCGTCAATACTCGTCTGTAGGCTCCTTCGCATGGTTCTCTAAAAACAGCAGATTACACATGAGGAATGGCAAAAAACACCGAGTCTACCCTATATGTATCGAATACGTTAAGGTGATGTCATTACATCGTTCATTTGAGTTTCAAATGTTCGGCCTGGATGGGATGCAAACATAGTGTATAATATACTTTATGTTTGAATTGAGATTCCCCCAAAGTTTACCACAACGAAACAAATGTTGCCAATACGCAGTATCTGTCTGAAGGCTACCTCGCATGGTTCTCTCAGACAGCAGGTTACCCGTGCGGAAAATGACACCAACACCCAGTCTACCCTATATATATCGAATACGTTAAGGTGATGTCGTTACATCGTTCAAATTTCAAATGGTCGCCCAATAAGCACCCTGCTCTGAACATATAAAGAACACTTAGTAAGCCAACCAGAGGCTTAGGGCCAGCGCAGGAATATCCCTCCTAAAAAAATTTTTTAATAAAGCACAGTACTTCAGCTTTGCAGCTTACATGTGCATACCTCACCGATTGCAATTCATCCACTTTTCATGGTGTTGTATTCAGTGTATTTTGAACTTTGTATTTGAAGTCTTTAAATCTTTGCGCTGCATAAGATTTAATGAGGCATTAATGATTCAAAAATTTTACTCCATTAAACATTGGATGAGGGAAGTTTTTACTCAGTCTAAGCATACTCCATTGTGAATTGTGTTAAGAACATTTATATTGCGACATGGAATTGATAAGCTCTTTATTTTGAGGATGGGATGCAAACATAGTGTATAATATAGTAATGTTTGAATTGAGATTCCCACCAAAGTTTCCCACAACGAGACAAATGTTGCCAATACGCCAATATCCGTCAGAAGGCTCCCTCGCATGGTTCTCTCAGACAGCAGGTTACCCGTGCGGAAAATGACAGCGACACCGAGTCTACCCTATATATATCTAATACGTTAAAGTGATGTCGTTACATCGTTCAAATTAGTTTCAAATGGGTCGCCCAATAAGCACCCTGCTCTGAACATATAAAGAAAAAGTCTGATGTACCACACCCGATTTCTGCAGAAAGGTAAATTTTTCGGCTCGATTTCCACCAGAATAAGCACATCTAAGTGAGGTGAGCACATGATCGCGACCGCACCGGAAACGAGAACTAGCACCTTGCATTGAGGGAAAAGACTGGAGCCTAAAAACCAAATAATGGGAAACATTTGCTCCTTTTCTCTAGCAACCACGAGACACTATGTCGACAATTCATCAATACTCGTCTGTAGGCTCCTTCGCACGGTTCTCTAAAAACAGCAGATTACCCATGAGGAATGTGCAAAAAACACCGAGTCTACCCTATATGTATCGATTACGTTAAGGTCATGTCATTAAATCGTTAATTTGAGTTTCAAATGTTCGGCCAGTATGGGATGCAAACATAGTGTATAATATAGTTTATGTTTGAATTGAGATTCCCACCAAAGTTTACCACAACGAAACAAATGTTGCCAATACGCCAGTATCTGTCTGAAGGCTACCTCGCATGGTTCTCTCAGACAGCAGGTTACCCGTGCGGAAAATGACACCAACACCGAGTCTACCCTATATTTATCGAATACGTTAAGGTGATGTCGTTACATCGTTCAAATGAGTTTCAAATGGTCCGTCAGAAGGCTCCCTCGCATGGTTCTCTCAGACAGCAGGTTACCCGAGCGGAAAATGACAGCGACACCGAGTCTACCCAATATATATCTAATACGTTAAAGTGATGTCGTTACATCGTTCAAATTAGTTTCAAATGGTCCGTCAGAAGGCTCCCTCGCATGGTTCTCTCAGACAGCAGGTTACCCGTGCGGAAAATGACAGCGACACCGAGTCTACCCTACATATATCTAATACATCGTTCAAATTAGTTTCAAATGGTCGCCCAATAAGCACCCTGCTCTGAACATATAAAGAAAAAGTCTGATGTACCACACCCGATTTCTGCAGAAAGGTAAATTTTTCGGCTCGATTTTCTCCAGAATATGCACATCGAAGTTAAGTGAGCACATGATCGCGAATGCACCGTAACCGAGAACAAACACCTTGCATTAAGGGAAAATACTGGAGCCAAAAAACGAAAATTGAAACATTTGCTCCTTTTCTCTCGAAACAACGAGACACTATGTCGACAATTCGTCAATACTCGTCTGTAGGCTCCTTCGCATGGTTCTCTAAAACAGCAGATTACCCATGAGGAATGTGCAAAAAACACCTATATGAGTCTACCCTATATGTATCGATTACGTTTAGGTCATGTCATTAAATCGTTCATTTGAGTTTCAAATGTTCGGCCAGTAAGCACCCTGCTCAGAACATATAACGAAAAAGTGTAATGTACCACATTCGATTTCTGGAGAAAGGTAAATTTTTCGGCTCGATTTCCTCCAGAATAAGCACATCTAAGTGAGGTGAGCACATGATCGCGACCGCACCGGAAACGAGAACTAGCACCTTGCATTGAGGGAAAAGACTGGAGCCTAAAAACAAAATAATGGGAAACATTTGCTCCTTTTCTCTAGCAACCACGAGACACTATGTCGACAATTCGTCAATACTCGTCTGTAGGCTCCTTCGCATTGTTCTCTAAAACATCAGATTACCCATGAGGAATGTGCAAAAAACACCGAGTCTACCCTATATGTATCGATTACGTTAAGGTCATGTCATTAAATCGTTAATTTGAGTTTCAAATGTTCGGCCATTATGGGATGCAAACATAGTGTATAATATACTTTATGTTTGAATTGAGAATCCCCCCAAAGTTTACCACAACGAAACAAATGTTGCCAATACGCAAGTATCTGTCTGAAGGCTACCTCGCATGGTTCTCTCAGACAGCAGGTTACCCGTGCGGAAAATGACACCAACACCCAGTCTACCCTATATATATCGAATACGTTAAGGTGATGTCGTTACATCGTTCAAATTTCAAATGGTCGCCCAATAAGCACCCTGCTCTGAACATATAAAGAACACTTAGTAAGCCAACCAGAGGCTTAGGGCCAGCGCAGGAATATCCCTCCTAAAAAATTTTTTTTAATAAAGCATAGTACTTCAGCTTTGCAGCTTACATGTGCATACCTCACCGATTGCAATTCATCCACTTTTCATGGTGTTGTATTCAGTGTATTTTGAACTTTGTATTTGAAGTCTTTAAATCTTTGCGCTGCATAATATTTAATGAGGCATTAATGATTCAAAAATTTTACTCCATTAAACATTGGATGAGGGAAGTTTTTACTCAGTCTAAGCATACTCCATTGTGAATTGTGTTAAGAACATTTATATTGCGACATGGAATTGATAAGCTCTTTATTTTGAGGATGGGATGCAAACATAGTGTATAATATAGTAAATGTTTGAATTGAGATTCCCACCAAAGTTTCCCACAACGAGACAAATGTTGCCAATACGCCAATATCCGTCAGAAGGCTCCCTCGCATGGTTCTCTCAGACAGCAGGTTACCCGTGCGGAAAATGACAGCGACACCGAGTCTACCCTATATATATCTAATACGTTAAAGTGATGTCGTTACATCGTTCAAATTAGTGTCAAATGGTCCGTCAGAAGGCTCCCTCGCATGGTTCTCTCAGACAGCAGGTTACCCGTGCGGATAATGACAGCGACACCGAGTCTACCCTATATATATCTAATACGTTAAGGTGATGTCGTTACATCGTTCAAATTAGTTTCAAATGGTCGCCCAATAAGCACCCTGCTCTGAACATATAAAAAAAAAGTCTGATGTACCACACCCGATTTCTGCAGAAAGGTAAATTTTTCGGCTCGATTTTCTCCAGAATATGCACATCTAAGTGAGGTGAGCATATGATCGCGAATGCACCGTAACAGAGAACAAACACCTTGCATTAAGGGAAAATACTGGAGCCAAAAAACGAAAATTGAAACATTTGCTCCTTTTCTCTCGAAACAACGAGACACTATGTCGACAATTCGTCAATACTCGTCTGTAGACTCCTTCGCATGGTTCTCTAAAAACAGCAGATTACACATGAGGAATGGGCAAAAAACACCGAGTCTACCCTATATGTATCGAATACGTTAAGGTGATGTCATTACATCGTTCATTTGAGTTTCAAATGTTCGGCCAGGATGGGATGCAAACATAGTGTATAATATACTTTATGTTTGAATTGAGATTCCCACCAAAGTTATCGAATACGTTAAGGTGATGTCATTACATCGTTCATTTGAGTTTCAAATGTTCGGCCAGGATGGGATGCAAACATAGTGTATAATATACTTTATGTTTGAATTGAGATTCCCACCAAAGTTCGGCCAGGATGGGATGCAAACATAGTGTATAATATACTTTATGTTTGAATTGAGATTCCCACCAAAGTTCGGCCAGGATGGGATGCAAACATAGTGTATAATATACTTTATGTTTGAATTGAGATTCCCACCAAAGTTATCGAATACGTTAAGGTGATGTCATTACATCGTTCATTTGAGTTTCAAATGTTCGGCCAGGATGGGATGCAAACATAGTGTATAATATACTTTATGTTTGAATTGAGATTCCCACCAAAGTTCCCACCACAACGAAACAAATGTTGCCAATACGCTAGTATCTGTCTGAAGGCTACCTCGCATGGTTCTCTCAGACAGCAGGTTACCCGTGCGGAAAATGACACCAACACCCAGTCTACCCTATATATATCGAATACGTTAAGGTGATGTCGTTACATCGTTCAAATTTCAAATGGTCGCCCAATAAGCACCCTGCTCTGAACATATAAAGAACACTTAGTAAGCCAACCAGAGGCTTAGGGCCCGCGCAGGAATATCCCTCCTAAAAAAATTCTTTTAATAAAGCACAGTACTTCAGTTTTGCAGCTTACATGTGCATACCTCACCGATTGCAATTCATCCACTTTTCATGGTGTTGTATTCAGTGTATTTTGAACTTTGTATTTGAAGTCTTTAAATCTTTGCGCTGCATAAGATTTAATGAGGCATTAATGATTCAACAAATTTTACTCCATTAAACATTGGATGAGGGAAGTTTTTACTCAGTCTAAGCATACTCCATTGTGAATTGTGTTAAGAACATTTATATTGCGACATGGAATTGATAAGCTCTTTATTTTGAGGATGGGATGCAAACATAGTGTATAATATAGTTAATGTTTGAATTGAGATTCCCACCAAAGTTTCCCACAACGAGACAAATGTTGCCAATACGCCAATATCCGTCAGAAGGCTCCCTCGCATGGTTCTCTCAGACAGCAGGTTACCCGTGCGGAAAATGACAGCGACACCGAGTCTACCCTACATATATCTAATACGTTAAGGTGATGTCGTTACATCGTTCAAATTAGTTTCAAATGGTCGCCCAATAAGCACCCTGCTCTGAACATATAAAGAAAAAGTCTGATGTACCACACCCGATTTCTGCAGAAAGGTAAATTTTTCGGCTCGATTTTCTCCAGAATATGCACATCGAAGTTAAGTGAGCACATGATCGCGAATGCACCGTAACCGAGAACAAACACCTTGCATTAAGGGAAAATACTGGAGCCAAAAAACGAAAATTGAAACATTTGCTCTTTTTCTCTCGAAACAACGAAACACTATGTCGACAATTCGTCAATACTCGTCTGTAGGCTACTTCGCATGGTTCTCTAAAACAGCAGATTACCCATGAGGAATGTGCAAAAAACACCTATATGAGTTTACCCTATATGTATCGATTACGTTAAGGTCATGTCATTAAATCGTTCATTTGAGTTTCAATTGTTCGGCCAGTAAGCACCCTGCTCAGAACATATAACGAAAAATTGTGATGTACCACATTCGATTTCTGGAGAAAGGTAAATTTTTCGGCTCGATTTCCTCCAGAATAAGCACATCTAAGTGAGGTGAGCACATGATCGCGACCGCACCGGAAACGAGAACTAGCACCTTGCATTGAGGGAAAAGACTGGAGCCTAAAACAAAATAATGGGAAACATTTGCTCCTTTTCTCTAGCAACCACGAGACACTATGTCGACAATTCGTCAATACTCGTCTGTAGGCTCCTTCGCATGGTTCTCTAAAAACAGCAGATTACACATGAGGAATGGGCAAAAAACACCGAGTCTACCCTATATGTATCGAATACGTTAAGGTGATGTCATTACATCGTTCATTTGAGTTTCAAATGTTCGGCCAGGATGGGATGCAAACATAGTGTATAATATACTTTATGTTTGAATTGAGATTCCCACCAAAGTTTACCACAACGAAACAAATGTTCCCAATACGCCAGTATCTGTCTGAAGGCTACCTCGCATGGTTCTCTCAGACAGCAGGTTACCCGTGCGGAAAATGACACCAACACCGAGTCTACCCTATATTTATCGAATACGTTAAGGTGATGTCGTTACATCGTTCAAATGAGTTTCAAATGGTCCGTCAGAAGGCTCCCTCGCATGGTTCTCTCAGACAGCAGGTTACCCGAGCGGAAAATGACAGCGACACCGAGTCTACCCTATATATATCTAATACGTTAAAGTGATGTCGTTACATCGTTCAAATTAGTTTCAAATGGTCCGTCAGAAGGCTCCCTCGCATGGTTCTCTCAGACAGCAGGTTACCCGTGCGGAAAATGACAGCGACACCGAGTCTACCCTACATATATCTAATACGTTAAGGTGATGTCGTTACATCGTTCAAATTAGTTTCAAATGGTCGCCCAATAAGCACCCTGCTCTGAACATATAAAGAAAAAGTCTGATGTACCACACCCGATTTCTGCAGAAAGGTAAATTTTTCGGCTCGATTTTCTCCAGAATATGCACATCGAAGTTAAGTGAGCACATGATCGCGAATGCACCGTAACCGAGAACAAACACCTTGCATTAAGGGAAAATACTGGAGCCAAAAAACGAAAATTGAAACATTTGCTCCTTTTCTCTCGAAACAACGAGACACTATGTCGACAATTCGTCAATACTCGTCTGTAGGCTCCTTCGCATGGTTCTCTAAAACAGCAGATTACCCATGAGGAATGTGCAAAAAACACCTATATGAGTCTACCCTATATGTATCGATTACGTTTAGGTCATGTCATTAAATCGTTCATTTGAGTTTCAAATGTTCGGCCAGTAAGCACCCTGCTCAGAACATATAACGAAAAAGTGTAATGTACCACATTCGATTTCTGGAGAAAGGTAAATTTTTCGGCTCGATTTCCTCCAGAATAAGCACATCTAAGTGAGGTGAGCACATGATCGCGACCGCACCGGAAACGAGAACTAGCACCTTGCATTGAGGGAAAAGACTGGAGCCTAAAAACAAAATAATGGGAAACATTTGCTCCTTTTCTCTAGCAACCACGAGACACTATGTCGACAATTCGTCAATACTCGTCTGTAGGCTCCTTCGCATGGTTCTCTAAAAACAGCAGATTACACATGAGGAATGGGCAAAAAACACCGAGTCTACCCTATATGTATCGAATACGTTAAGGTGATGTCATTACATCGTTCATTTGAGTTTCAAATGTTCGGCCTGGATGGGATGCAAACATAGTGTATAATATACTTTATGTTTGAATTGAGATTCCCCCCAAAGTTTACCACAACGAAACAAATGTTGCCAATACGCCAGTATCTGTCTGAAGGCTACCTCGCATGGTTCTCTCAGACAGCAGGTTACCCGTGCGGAAAATGACACCAACACCCAGTCTACCTTATATATATCGAATACGTTAAGGTGATGTCGTTACATCGTTCAAATTTCAAATGGTCGCCCAATAAGCACTCTGCTCTGAACATATAAAGAACACTTAGTAAGCCAACCAGAGGCTTAGGGCCCGCGCAGGAATATCCCTCCTAAAAAAATTCTTTTAATAAAGCACAGTACTTCAGCTTTGCAGCTTACATGTGCATACCTCACCGATTGCAATTCATCCACTTTTCATGGTGTTGTATTCAGTGTATTTTGAACTTTGTATTTGAAGTCTTTAAATCTTTGCGCTGCATAAGATTTAATGAGGCATTAATGATTCAATAAATTTTACTCCATTAAACATTGGATGAGGGAAGTTTTTACTCAGTCTAAGCATACTCCATTGTGAATTGTGTTAAGAACATTTATATTGCGACATGGAATTGATAAGCTCTTTATTTTGAGGATGGGATGCAAACATAGTGTATAATATAGTTAATGTTTGAATTGAGATTCCCACCAAAGTTTCCCACAACGAGACAAATGTTGCCAATACGCCAATATCCGTCAGAAGGCTCCCTCGCATGGTTCTCTCAGACAGCAGGTTACCCGTGCGGAAAATGACAGCGACACCGAGTCTACCCTATATATATCTAATACGTTAAGGTGATGTCGTTACATCGTTCAAATTAGTTTCAAATGGTCGCCCAATAAGCACCCTGCTCTGAACATATAAAGAAAAATTCTGATGTACCACACCCGATTTCTGCAGAAAGGTAAATTTTTCGGCTCGATTTCCTCCAGAATAAGCACATCTAAGTGAGGTGAGCACATGATCGCGACCGCACCGGAAACGAGAACTAGCACCTTGCATTGAGGGAAAAGACTGGAGCCTAAAAACAAAATAATGGGAAACATTTGCTCCTTTTCTCTAGCAACCACGAGACACTATGTCGACAATTCATCAATACTCGTCTGTAGGCTCCTTCGCACGGTTCTCTAAAAACAGCAGATTACCCATGAGGAATGTGCAAAAAACACCGAGTCTACCCTATATGTATCGATTACGTTAAGGTCATGTCATTAAATCGTTAATTTGAGTTTCAAATGTTCGGCCAGTATGGGATGCAAACATAGTGTATAATATAGTTTATGTTTGAATTGAGATTCCCACCAAAGTTTACCACAACGAAACAAATGTTGCCAATACGCCAGTATCTGTCTGAAGGCTACCTCGCATGGTTCTCTCAGACAGCAGGTTACCCGTGCGGAAAATGACACCAACACCGAGTCTACCCTATATTTATCGAATACGTTAAGGTGATGTCGTTACATCGTTCAAATGAGTTTCAAATGGTCCGTCAGAAGGCTCCCTCGCATGGTTCTCTCAGACAGCAGGTTACCCGAGCGGAAAATGACAGCGACACCGAGTCTACCCTATATATATCTAATACGTTAAAGTGATGTCGTTACATCGTTCAAATTAGTTTCAAATGGTCCGTCAGAAGGCTCCCTCGCATGGTTCTCTCAGACAGCAGGTTACCCGTGCGGAAAATGACAGCGACACCGAGTCTACCCTACATATATCTAATACGTTAAGGTGATGTCGTTACATCGTTCAAATTAGTTTCAAATGGTCGCCCAATAAGCACCCTCCTCTGAACATATAAAGAAAAAGTCTGATGTACCACACCCGATTTCTGCAGAAAGGTAAATTTTTCGGCTCGATTTTCTCCAGAATATGCACATCGAAGTTAAGTGAGCACATGATCGCGAATGCACCGTAACCGAGAACAAACACCTTGCATTAAGGGAAAATACTGGAGCCAAAAAACGAAAATTGAAACATTTGCTCCTTTTCTCTCGAAACAACGAGACACTATGTCGACAATTCGTCAATACTCGTCTGTAGGCTCCTTCGCATGGTTCTCTAAAACAGCAGATTACCCATGAGGAATGTGCAAAAAACACCTATATGAGTCTACCCTATATGTATCGATTACGTTTAGGTCATGTCATTAAATCGTTCATTTGAGTTTCAAATGTTCGGCCAGTAAGCACCCTGCTCAGAACATATAACGAAAAAGTGTGATGTACCACATTCGATTTCTGGAGAAAGGTAAATTTTTCGGCCCGATTTCCTCCAGAATAAGCACATCTAAGTGAGGTGAGCACATGATCGCGACCGCACCGGAAACGAGAACTAGCACCTTGCATTGAGGGAAAAGACTGGAGCCTAAAAACAAAATAATGGGAAACATTTGCTCCTTTTCTCTGGCAACAACGAGACACTATGTCGACAATTCGTCAATACTCGTCTGTAGGCTCCTTCGCATGGTTCTCTAAAAACAGCAGATTACACATGAGGAATGGGCAAAAAACACCGAGTCTACCCTATATGTATCGAATACGTTAAGGTGATGTCATTACATCGTTCATTTGAGTTTCAAATGTTCGGCCAGGATGGGATGCAAACATAGTGTATAATATACTTTATGTTTGAATTGAGATTCCCACCAAAGTTTACCACAACGAAACAAATGTTGCCAATACGCCAGTATCTGTCTGAAGGCTACCTCGCATGGTTCTCTCAGACAGCAGGTTACCCGTGCGGAAAATGACACCAACACCCAGTCTACCCTATATATATCGAATACGTTAAGGTGATGTCGTTACATCGTTCAAATTTCAAATGGTCGCCCAATAAGCACCCTGCTCTGAACATATAAAGAACACTTAGTAAGCCAACCAGAGGCTTAGGGCCCGCGCAGGAATATCCCTCCTAAAAAAATTCTTTTAATAAAGCACAGTACTTCAGTTTTGCAGCTTACATGTGCATACCTCACCGATTGCAATTCATCCACTTTTCATGGTGTTGTATTCAGTGTATTTTGATCTTTGTATTTGAAGTCTTTAAATCTTTGCGCTGCATAAGATTTAATGAGGCATTAATGATTCAACAAATTTTACTCCATTAAACATTGGATGAGGGAAGTTTTTACTCAGTCTAAGCATACTCCATTGTGAATTGTGTTAAGAACATTTATATTGCGACATGGAATTGATAAGCTCTTTATTTTGAGGATGGGATGCAAACATAGTGTATAATATAGTTAATGTTTGAATTGAGATTCCCACCAAAGTTTCCCACAACGAGACAAATGTTGCCAATACGCCAATATCCGTCAGAAGGCTCCCTCGCATGGTTCTCTCAGACAGCAGGTTACCCGTGCGGAAAATGACAGCGACACCGAGTCTACCCTATATATATCTAATACGTTAAGGTGATGTCGTTACATCGTTCAAATTACTTTCAAATGGTCCGTCAGAAGGCTCCCTCGCATGGTTCTCTCAGACAGCAGGTTACCCGTGCGGAAAAT
This sequence comes from Procambarus clarkii, assembly GCF_040958095.1. NCBI lineage: Eukaryota > Metazoa > Arthropoda > Malacostraca > Decapoda > Cambaridae > Procambarus > Procambarus clarkii. The sequence continues at coordinate 380,448 of NC_091153.1, read as the reverse complement.
GACAGCGACACCGAGTCTACCCTATATATATCTAATACGTTAAGGTGATGTCGTTACATCGTTCAAATTAGTTTCAAATGGTCGCCCAATAAGCACCCTGCTCTGAACATATAAAGAAAAAGTCTGATGTACCACACCCGATTTCTGCAGAAAGGTAAATTTTTCGGCTCGATTTCCTCCAGAATAAGCACATCTAAGTGAGGTGAGCACATGATCGCGACCGCACCGGAAACGAGAACTAGCACCTTGCATCGAGGGAAAAGACTGGAGCCTAAAAACAAAATAATGGGAAACATTTGCTCCTTTTCTCTAGCAACCACGAGACACTATGTCGACAATTCGTCAATACTCGTCTGTAGGCTCCTTCGCATGGTTCTCTAAAAACAGCAGATTACACATGAGGAATGGGCAAAAAACACCGAGACTACCCTATATGTATCAAATACGTTAAGGTGATGTCATTACATCGTTCATTTGAGTTTCAAATGTTCGGCCAGGATGGGATGCAAACATATTGTATAATATACTTTATGTTTGAATTGAGATTCCCACCAAAGTTTACCACAACGAAACAAATGTTGCCAATACGCCAGAATCTGTCTGAAGGCTACCTCGCATGGTTCTCTCAAACAGCAGGTTACCCGTGCGGAAAATGACACCAACACCCAGTCTACCTTATATATATCGAATACGTTAAGGTGATGTCGTTACATCGTTCAAATTAGTTTCAAATGGTCCGTCAGGAGGCTCCCTCGCATGGTTTTCTCAGACAGCAGGTTACCCGTGCGGAAAATGACAGCGACACCGAGTCTACCCCATATATATCGAATACGTTAAGGTGATGTAGTTACATCGTTCAAATGAGTTTCAAATCGTCGCCCAATAAGCACCCTGCTCTGAACATATAAAGAACACTTAGTAAGCCAACCAGAGGCTTAGGGCCCGCGCAGGAATATCCCTCCTAAAAAAATACTTTTAATAAAGCACAGTACTTCAGCTTTGCAGCTTACATGTGTATACCTCACCGATTGCAATTCATCCACTTTTCATGGTGTTGTATTCAGTGTATTTTGAACTTTGTATTTGAAGTCTTTAAATCTTTGCGCTGCATAAGATTTAATGAGGCATTAATGATTCAACAAATTTTACTCCATTAAACATTGGATGAGGGAAGTTTTTACACAGTCTAAGCATACTCCATTGTGAATTGTGTTAAGAACATTTATATTGCGACATGGAATTGATAAGCTCTTTATTTTGAGGATGGGATGCAAACATAGTGTATAATATAGTTAATGTTTGAATTGAGATTCCCACCAAAGTTTCCCACACCGAGACAAATGTTGCCAATACGCCAATATCCGTCAGAAGGCTCCCTCGCATGGTTCTCTCAGACCGAAGGTTACCCGTGCGGAAAATGACAGCGACACCGAGTCTACCCTATATATATCTAATACGTTAAGGTGATGTCGTTACATCGGTCAAATTAGTTTCAAATGGTCCGTCAGAAGGCTCCCTCGCATGGTTCTCTCAGACAGCAGGTTACCCGTGCGGAAAATGACAGCGACACCGAGTCTACCCTATATATATCTAATACGTTAAGGTGATGTCGTTACATCGTTCAAATTAGTTTCAAATGGTCGCCCAATAAGCACCCTGCTCTGAACATATAAAGAAAAAGTCTGATGTACTACACCCGATTTCTGCAGAACCCGAAGGTAAATTTTTCGGCTCGATTTTCTCCAGAATATGCACATCTAAGTGAGGTGAGCACATGATCGCGAATGCACCATAACCGAGAACAAACACCTTGCATTAAGGGAAAATACTGGAGCCAAAAAACGAAAATTGAAACATTTGCTCCTTTTCTCTCTAAACAACGAGACACTATGTCGACAATTCCTCAATACTCGTCTGTAGGCTCCTTCGCATTGTTCTCTAAAACAGCAGATTACCCATGAGGAATGTGCAAAAAACACCGAGTCTACCCTATATGTATCGATTACGTTAAGGTCATGTCATTAAATCGTTCATTTGAGTTTCAAATGTTCGGCCAGTAAGCACCCTGTTCAGAACATATAACGAAAAAGTGTGATGTACCACATCCGATTTCTGGAGAAAGGTAATTTTTTCGGCTCGATTTCCTCCAGAATAAGCACATCTAAGTGAGGTGAGCACATGATCGCGACCGCACCGGAAACGAGAACTAACACCTTGCATTGAGGGAAAAGACTGGAGCCTAAAAAACAAAATAATGGGAAACATTTGCTCGTTTTCTCTGGCAACAACGAGGCACTATGTCGACAATTCGTCAATACTCGTCTGTAGGCTCTATCGCATGGTTCTCTAAAACAGCAGATTACACATGAGGAATGTGCAAAAAACACCGAGTCTACCCTATATGTATCGAATACGTTAAGGTGATGTCATTACATCGTTCATTTGAGTTTCAAATGTTTGGCCAGGATGGGATGCAAACATAGTTTATAATATAGTTTATGTTTGAATTGAGATTCCCATCAAAGTTTACCACGACGAGACAAATGTTGCCAATACGCCAGTATTTGTCAGAAGGCTCCCTCGCATGGTTCTCTCAGACAGCAGGAAAATGACACCAACACCGAGTCTACCCTATATATATCGAATACGTTAAGGTGATGTCGTTACATCGTTCAAATGAGTTTCAAATGGTCGCCCAATAAGCACCCTGCTCTGAACATATAAAGAACACTTAGTAAGCCAACCAGAGGCTTAGGGCCCACGCAGGAATATCCCTCCCCAAAAAATTCATTTAATAAAGCACATGTGCATGTGAACATCAAATGGTCGCTTCAGCTTTGCAGCTTACATGTGTATACCTCACCGATTGCAATTCATCCTTTTTTCATGGTGTTGTATTCAGTGTATTTTGAACTTTGTATTTGAAGTCTTTAAATCTTTGCGCTGCATAAGATTTAATGAGGCATTAATGATTCAACAAATTTAACTCCATTAAACATTGGATGAGGGAAGTTTTTACTCAGTCTAAGCATACTCTATTGTGAATTGTGTTAAGAACATTTATATTGCGACATGGAATTGATAAGCTCTTTATTTTGAGGATGGGATGCAAACATAGTGTATAATATAGTTAATGTTTGAATTGAGATTCCCACCAAAGTTTCCCACAACGAGACAAATGTTGCCAATACGCCAATATCCGTCAGAAGGCTCCCTCGCATGGTTCTCTCAGACAGCAGGTTACCCGTGCGGAAAATGACAGCGACACCGAGTCTACCCTATATATATCTAATACGTTAAGGTGATGTCGTTACATCGTTCAAATTTCAAATGGTCGCCCAATAAGCACCCTGCTCTGAACATATAAAGAACACTTAGTAAGCCAACCAGAGGCTTAGGGCCCGCGCAGGAATATCCCTCCTAAAAAAATTCTTTTAATAAAGCACAGTACTTCAGTTTTGCAGCTTACATGTGCATACCTCACCGATTGCAATTCATCCACTTTTCATGGTGTTGTATTCAGTGTATTTTGATCTTTGTATTTGAAGTCTTTAAATCTTTGCGCTGCATAAGATTTAATGAGGCATTAATGATTCAACAAATTTTACTCCATTAAACATTGGATGAGGGAAGTTTTTACTCAGTCTAAGCATACTCCATTGTGAATTGTGTTAAGAACATTTATATTGCGACATGGAATTGATAAGCTCTTTATTTTGAGGATGGGATGCAAACATAGTGTATAATATAGTTAATGTTTGAATTGAGATTCCCACCAAAGTTTCCCACAACGAGACAAATGTTGCCAATACGCCAATATCCGTCAGAAGGCTCCCTCGCATGGTTCTCTCAGACAGCAGGTTACCCGTGCGGAAAATGACAGCGACACCGAGTCTACCCTATATATATCTAATACGTTAAGGTGATGTCGTTACATCGTTCAAATTACTTTCAAATGGTCCGTCAGAAGGCTCCCTCGCATGGTTCTCTCAGACAGCAGGTTACCCGTGCGGAAAATGACAGCGACACCGAGTCTACCCTATATATATCTAATACGTTAAGGTGATGTCGTTACATCGTTCAAATTAGTTTCAAATGGTCGCCCAATAAGCACCCTGCTCTGAACATATAAAGAAAAAGTCTGATGTACCACACCGATTTCTGCAGAAAGGTAAATTTTTCGGCTCGATTTCCTCCAGAATAAGCACATCTAAGTGAGGTGAGCACATGATCGCGACCGCACCGGAAACGAGAACTAGCACCTTGCATCGAGGGAAAAGACTGGAGCCTAAAAACAAAATAATGGGAAACATTTGCTCCTTTTCTCTAGCAACCACGAGACACTATGTCGACAATTCGTCAATACTCGTCTGTAGGCTCCTTCGCATGGTTCTCTAAAAACAGCAGATTACACATGAGGAATGGGCAAAAAACACCGAGACTACCCTATATGTATCAAATACGTTAAGGTGATGTCATTACATCGTTCATTTGAGTTTCAAATGTTTGGCCAGGATGGGATGCAAACATAGTTTATAATATAGTTTATGTTTGAATTGAGATTCCCATCAAAGTTTACCACGACGAGACAAATGTTGCCAATACGCCAGTATTTGTCAGAAGGCTCCCTCGCATGGTTCTCTCAGACAGCAGGAAAATGACACCAACACCGAGTCTACCCTATATATATCGAATACGTTAAGGTGATGTCGTTACATCGTTCAAATGAGTTTCAAATGGTCGCCCAATAAGCACCCTGCTCTGAACATATAAAGAACACTTAGTAAGCCAACCAGAGGCTTAGGGCCCACGCAGGAATATCCCTCCCCAAAAAATTCATTTAATAAAGCACATGTGCATGAACATCAAATGGTCGCTTCAGCTTTGCAGCTTACATGTGTATACCTCACCGATTGCAATTCATCCTTTTTTCATGGTGTTGTATTCAGTGTATTTTGAACTTTGTATTTGAAGTCTTTAAATCTTTGCGCTGCATAAGATTTAATGAGGCATTAATGATTCAACAAATTTAACTCCATTAAACATTGGATGAGGGAAGTTTTTACTCAGTCTAAGCATACTCATTGTGAATTGTGTTAAGAACATTTATATTGCGACATGGAATTGATAAGCTCTTTATTTTGAGGATGGGATGCAAACATAGTGTATAATATAGTTAATGTTTGAATTGAGATTCCCACCAAACTTTCCCACAACGAGACAAATGTTGCCAATACGCCAATATCCGTCAGAAGGCTCCCTCGCATGGTTCTCTCAGACAGCAGGTTACCCGTTAGGAAAATGACAGCGACACCGAGTCTACCCTATATATATCTAATACGTTAAGGTGATGTCGTTACATCGTTCAAATTAGTTTCAAATGGTCGCCCAATAAGCACCCTGCTCTGAACATATAAAGAAAAAGTCTGATGTACCACACCCGATTTCTGCAGAAAGGTTAATTTTTCGGCTCGATTTTCTCCAGAATATGCACATCTAAGTGAGGTGAGCACATGATCGCGAATGCACCGTAACCGAGAACAAACACCTTGCATTAAGGGAAAATACTGGAGCCAAAAAACGAAAATTGAAACATTTGCTCCTTTTCTCTCGAAACAACGAGACACTATGTCGACAATTGTCAATACTCGTCTGTAGGCTCCTTCGCATGGTTCTCTAAAACAGCAGATTACCCATGAGGAATGTGCAAAAAACACCTATATGAGTCTACCCTATATGTATCGATTACGTTAAGGTCATATCATTAAATCTTTCATTTGAGTTTCAAATGTTCGGCCAGTAAGCACCCTGCTCAGAACATATTACGAAAAAGTGTGATGTACCACATTCGATTTCTGGAGAAAGGTAAATTTTTCGGCTCGATTTCCTCCAGAATAAGCACATCTAAGTGCAGTGAGCACATGATCGCGACCGCACCGGAAACGAGAACTAGCACCTTGCATTGAGGGAAAAGACTGGAGCCTAAAAACAAAATAATGGGAAACATTTGCTCCTTTTCTCTGGCAACAACGAGACACTATGTTGACAATTCGTCAATACTCGTCTGTAGGTTCCTTCGCATGGTTCTCTAAAAACAGCAGATTACACATGAGGAATGGGCAAAAAACACCAAGTCTACCCTATATGTATCGAATACGTTAAGGTGATGTCATTACATTGTTCATTTGAGTTGCAAATGTTCGGCCAGGATGGGATGCAAACATAGTGTATAATATAGTTTATGTTTGAATTGAGATTCCCACCAAAGTTTACCACAACGAAACAAATGTTGCCAATACGCCAGTGTCTGTCAGAAGGCTACCTCGCATGGTTCTCTCAGACAGCAGGATACCCGTGCGGAAAATGACAGCGACACCGAGTCTACCCTATATATATCGAATACGTTAAGGTGATGTAGTTACATCGTTCAAATGAGTTTCAAATCGTCGCCCAATAAGCACCCTGCTCTGAACATATAAAGAACACTTAGTAAGCCAACCAGAGGCTTAGGGCCCGCGCAGGAATATCGCTCCTAAAAAAATTATTTTAATAAAGCACAGTACTTCAGCTTTGCAGCTTACATGTGCATACCTCACCGATTGCAATTCATCCACTTTTCATGGTGTTGTATTCAGTGTATTTTGAACTTTGTATTGGAAGTCTTTAAATCTTTGCGCTGCATAAGATTTAATGAGGCATTAATGATTCAACAAATTTTACTCCATTAAACATTGGATGAGGGAAGTTTTTACTCAGTCTAAGCATACTCCATTGTGAATTGTGTTAAGAACATTATATTGCGACATGGAATTGATAAGCTCTTTATTTTGAGGATGGGATGCAAACATAGTGTATAATATAGTTAATGTTTGATTTGTGATTCCCACCAAAGTTTCCCACAACGAGACAAATGTTGCCAATACGCCAATATCCGTCAGAAGGCTCCCTCGCATGGTTCTCTCAGACCGCAGGTTACCCGTGCGGAAAATGACAGCGACACCGAGTCTACCCTATATATATCTAATACGTTAAGGTGATGTCGTTACATCGTTCAAATTAGTTTCAAATGGTCCGTCAGAAGGCTCCCTCGCATGGTTCTCTCAGACAGCAGGTTACCCGTGCGGAAAATGACAGCGACACCGAGTCTACCCTATATATATCTAATACGTTAAGGTGATGTCGTTACATCGTTCAAATTAGTTTCAAATGGTCGCCCAATAAGCACCCTGCTCTGAACATATAAAGAAAAAGTCTGATGTACTACACCCGATTTCTGCAGAACCCGAAGGTAAATTTTTCGGCTCGATTTTCTCCAGAATATGCACATCTAAGTGAGGTGAGCACATGATCGCGAATGCACCGTAACAGAGAACAAACACCTTGCATTAAGGGAAAATACTGGAGCCAAAAAACGAAAATTGAAACATTTGCTCCTTTTCTCTCTAAACAACGAGACACTGTCGACAATTCGTCAATACTCGTCTGTAGGCTCCTTCGCATTGTTCTCTAAAACAGCAGATTACCCATGAGGAATGTGCAAAAAACACCGAGTCTACCCTATATGTATCGATTACGTTAAGGTCATGTCATTAAATCGTTCATTTGAGTTTCAAATGTTCGGCCAGTAAGCACCCTGTCCAGAACAGATAACGAAAAAGTGTGATGTACCACATCCGATTTCTGGAGAAAGGTAAATTTTTCGGCTCGATTTCCTCCAGAATAAGCACATCTAAGTGAGGTGAGCACATGATCGCGACCGCACCGGAAACGAGAACTAGCACCTTGCATTGAGGGAAAAGACTGGAGCCTAAAAAAAAAATAATGGGAAACATTTGCTCCTTTTCTCTGGCAACAACGAGGCACTATGTCGACAATTCGTCAATACTCGTCTGTAGGCTCCATCGCATGGTTCTCTAAAACAGCAGATTACACATGAGGAATGTGCAAAAAACACCGAGTCTACCCTATATGTATCGAATACGTTAGGTGATATCATTACATCGTTCATTTGAGTTTCAAATGTTCGGCCAGGATGGGATGCAAACATAGCTTATAATATAGTTTATGTTTGAATTGAGATTCCCATCAAAGTTTACCACGACGAGACAAATGTTGCCAATACGCCAGTATTTGTCAGAAGGCTCCCTCGCATGGTTCTCTCAGACAGCAGGAAAATGACACCAACACCGAGTCTACACTATATATATCGAAAGTTAAGGTGATGTCGTTACATCGTTCAAATGAGTTTCAAATGGTCGCCCAATAAGCACCCTGCTCTGAACATATAAAGAACACTTAGTAAGCCAACCAGAGGCTTAGGGCCCACGCAGGAATATCCCTCCCAAAAAAATTCATTTAATAAAGCACATGTGCATGTGAACATCAAATGGTCGCTTCAGCTTTGCAGCTTACATGTGTATACCTCACCGATTGCAATTCATCCTTTTTTCATGGTGTTGTATTCAGTGTATTTTGAACTTTGTATTTGAAGTCTTTAAATCTTTGCGCTGCATAAGATTTAATGAGGCATTAATGATTCAACAAATTTAACTCCATTAAACATTGGATGAGGGAAGTTTTTACTCAGTCTAAGCATACTCCATTGTGAATTGTGTTAAGAACATTTATATTGCGACATGGAATTGATAAGCTCTTTATTTTGAGGATGGGATGCAAACATAGTGTATAATATAGTTAATGTTTGAATTGAGATTCCCACCAAACTTTCCCACAACGAGACAAATGTTGCCAATACGCCAATATCCGTCAGAAGGCTCCCTCGCATGGTTCTCTCAGACAGCAGGTTACCCGTACGGAAAATGACAGCGACACCGAGTCTACCCTATATATATCTAATACGTTAAGGTGATGTCGTTACATCGTTCAAATTAGTTTCAAATGGTCGCCCAATAAGCACCCTGCTCTGAACATATAAAGAAAAAGTCTGATGTACCACACCCGATTTCTGCAGAAAGGTAAATTTTTCGGCTCGATTTTCTCCAGAATATGCACATCTAAGTGAGGTGAGCACATGATCGCGAATGCACCGTAACCGAGAACAAACACCTTGCATTAAGGGAAAATACTGGAGCCAAAAAAGAAAATTGAAACATTTGCTCCTTTTCTCTCGAAACAACGAGACACTATGTCGACAATTCGTCAATACTCGTCTGTAGGCTCCTTCGCATGGTTCTCTAAAACAGCAGATTACCCATGAGGAATGTGCAAAAAACACCTATATGAGTCTACCCTATATGTATCGATTACGTTAAGGTCATCATTAAATCGTTCATTTGAGTTTCAAATGTTCGGCCAGTAAGCACCCTGCTCAGAACATAACGAAAAATGTGATGTACCACATTCGATTTCTGGAGAAAGGTAAATTTTTCGGCTCGATTTCCTCCAGAATAAGCACATCTAAGTGAGGTGAGCACATGATCGCGACCGCACCGGAAACGAGAACTAGCACCTTGCATTGAGGGAAAAGACTGGAGCCTAAAAACAAAATAATGGGAAACATTTGCTCCTTTTCTCTAGCAACCACGAGACACTATGTCGACAATTCGTCAATACTCGTCTGTAGGCTCCTTCGCATTGTTTTCTAAAACATCAGATTACCCATGAGGAATGTGCAAAAAACACCGAGTCTACCCTATATGTATCGATTACGTTAAGGTCATGTCATTAAATCGTTAATTTGAGTTTCAAATGTTCGGCCAGTATGGGATGCAAACATAGTGTATAATATAGTTTATGTTTGAATTGAGATTCCCACCAAAGTTTACCACAACGAAACAAATGTTGCCAATACGCCAGTATCTGTCTGAAGGCTACCTCGCATGGTTCTCTCAGACAGCAGGTTACCCGTGCGGAAAATGACACCAACACCGAGTCTACCCTATATATATCGAATACGTTAAGGTGATGTCGTTACATCGTTCAAATGAGTTTCAAATGTCGCCCAATAAGCACCCTGCTCTGAACATATAAAGAACACTTAGTAAGCCAACCAGAGGCTTAGGGCCCGCGCAGGAATATCCCTCCTAAAAAAATTCTTTTAATAAAGCACAGTACTTCAGCTTTGCAGCTTACATGTGCATACCTCACCGATTGCAATTCATCCATTTTTCATGGTGTTGTATTCAGTGTATTTTAAACTTTGTATTTGAAGTCTTTAAATCTTTGCGCTGCATAAGATTTAATGAAGCATTAATGATCAACAAATTTTACTCCATATAAACATTGGATGATCACTACTTCTCTACTCACCACCATCATCATTTCCTCACTACTCACTAACATCATCACTTCCTCACTACTCACCATCATCACTACTCACCATCATCTCTACCCACCATCATCACTACCACTACTCATAAACATCATCACTACCACACTACTCACCATCATCACTACCACACTACTCACTATCATCATCACTACCACACTACTCACCATCATCATCACTACCTCACCATCATCATCACTACCTCTCTACTCACCATCATCATCATTACCTCACTACTCACCATCACTACCACACTACTCACCATCATCACTACCTCACTACTCACCATCATTATCACTACCTCTCTACTCACCATCATCATCATTACCTCCCTACTCACCATCATCATCACTACCTCACCATATCATCACACCCACCATCATCAACTACCTCTCTACTCACCATCATCATCATTACCTCCCTACTCACCATCATCATCACTACCTCACCATCATCATCATACCTCTCTACTCACCATCATCATCATTACCTCCCTACTCATTATCATCATCACTACCTCACCATCATCATCACTACCTCTCTACTCACCATCATCATCATTACCTCACTACTCACCATCACATCACTACCTCACCATCATTATCACTACCTCTCTACTCACCATCATCATCATTTACTCGCTACTCACCATCACTACCACACTACTCACCATCATAACTACCTCACTACTCACCATAATCATCACTACTACACGATGGTGATGGTGAGTAGTGTAGTGATGATAATGGTGAGTAGTGAGGTAATGATGATGGTGAGTAGTGTGGTAGTGATGATGGTGCGTAGTGAGGTAGTGATGATGATGGCGAGGTAGTGATGATGGTGAGGTAGTGATGATGATAGTGAGTAGTGATGATGATGGTGAGGTAGTGATGATGATTGTGAGTAGTGAGGTAGTGATGATGATTGTGAGTAGTGAGGTAGTGATGATGGTGAGTGGTGTGGTATTGATGATGGTGAGTAGTTTGGTAGTGATGATGGTGAGTAGTGAGTAGTGATGATGGTTAAGAGTAGTGTGGTAGTTATGATGATGGTGGGTAGTGATGATGGTGAGTAGTGTGGTAGTGATGATGATAGTGAGTAGTGTGGAAGTGATGATTTATGAGTAGTGGTAGTGATGATGGTGGGTAGAGATGATGGTGAGTAGTGATGATGGTGAGTAGTGAGGAAGTGATGATGTTAGTGAGTAGTGAGGAAATGATGATGGTGGTGAGTAGAGAAGTAGTGATGATGATGGTGAGTAGTGAGGTAGTGATGATGGTGAGTAGTGTGGTAGTGATGGTGAGTAGTGAGGTAATGATGATGATGGTGAGTAGAGAGGTAGTGATGATGATGGTGAGGTAGTGATGATGATGGTGAGTAGGGAGGTAGTGATGATGTTAGTGAGTAGTGTGGTAGTGATGATGTTAGTGAGTAGTGAAGTATATATATAGGAAAGGTTAAATTAGGTTAGGTTAGGTTAATTAGGTTAGATTAGTTTAGGCTAAGAAATAGGCTATTTTTGTTGAAATAGAAATAGGGCAGTAATTGTTGGTAGCGTGTCTTCTCTGTTCACGTAGCAGTAAATAGGTATCCAGGAGTTAGTTAGATTACCTTAGGTTAGGTTAGTTTAAGCTAGGAAATAGGCTAGGTTGTAGAAATAGAAATAGAAGAAGGGCTGTAATTGTAGGTAGCGTTTCCTATCACCGAATACATCTATTCACCTAACAGTAAATAGGTATCCAGGAGTTAGTTACGTTAGGTTAGGTTAGCTTAGATTAGGTTATGTTTGTTTTGACTAGGAAATAGGCTAGGTTTGCAGGTTAAGTTAGATTAGTTTAGGCTAGGTTTGTAGAAATAGAAATAGAAATGGGCTGTAATTGGTGGTAGCCTATCTACCTAACCAAGGAACCTAACCAACAACCTAACCAACCAACCTAACCAAGCAACCTAACCAACATCCTAACCAGGGAACCTAATCAACCAACCTAACCAAGGAACCTAACCAAGGAACCTAACCAAGGATCCTAACCTAACCCAACCAACCGAACTAACCTAACCAACCAACCTAACCTAACCTAACCAACCAACCAACCTAACCAATGTAACCAACCAACCTAACCAACCTAACCAACCAACCTAGCAACCAACCTAAGCAACCTAACCTAACCAACCAACCTAACAAACAACCTAACTAACCAACCAACCTAACAGCCAACCTAAGCTATCTAACCTAACCAACCAACCTAACCAACCAACCTAACTAACCTAACCAACAACCTAACCAACGTAACAACCTAACCAACCAACCTAAGCAACTTAAGCAACCAACCTAAGCAACCTAACCTAACCAACCTAACAACCAACCAACCTAACCAACCAACCAACCAACCTAACCAACCAACCAACCAACCTAACCAACCAACCAACCTAACCAACCTAACAAACCAACCTAACTAACCAACCAACCTAACCAACCAACCTAAGCTATCTAACCTAACCAACCAACCTATCCAACCAACCTTAGCTATCTAACCTAACCAACCAACCTAAGCTATCTAACCTAACCAACCAACCTAAGCTATCTATCCTAACCAACCAACCTAAGCGCATCTAACCAACCAACCAACCTAAGCGCATCTAACCTAACCAAGCAACCTAACCAACCAACCTAACCAACCAACCTAACCAAGCAACCTAACAACCAACCTAACCTAACCTAACCAACCAACCCAACCTAACCTAACCAACGTAACCAACCATCCTAACCAACGTAACCAACCAACGTAACCAACCAAACCTAACCAACCAACTAACTTAACCAACCAACCTAACCTAACGTAACCAACCAACCAACGTAACCAACCAACCAACCACCCAATGTAACAACCAACCTAACCAACCAACCTAACCAATGTAACCAACCAACCTAACCAATGTAACCAACCACCTAACTAACGTAACCAACCTAACCAACCAACCTAAGCAACCAACCTAAGCAACCTAACCACCAACCAACGAACCTAAACCAACCAACCTAACCAACCAACGAACCTAACCAACCAACCTAACCAACCAACCTAACCAACCAATCTAACCTAACCAACCAACCAACCAACCTAACCAACCTAACAAACCAACCTAACTAACCAACCAACCTAACCAAACAACCTAAGCTATCTAACCTAACCAACCAACCTATCCAACCACCCTATCCAACCAACCTTAGCTATCTAACCTAACCAACCAACCTAAGCTATCTAACCTAACCAACCAACCTAAGCTATCTAACCTAACCAAGCAACCTAACCAACCAACCTAACCAAGCAACCTAACCAACCAACCTAACCAAAGAACCTAATCAACCAACCTAACCAAGCAACCTAACCAACCAACCTAACCTAACCTAACCAACCAAACTAACCTAACCTAACCTAACCTAACCAACCAACCTAACCAACGTAACCAACCATCCTAACCAACGTAACCAACCATCCTAACCAACGTAACCAACGAACCTAACCAACCTAACTAACCAACCAACCTAACTAACCAACCAACCTAACCAACCAACCTAAGCTATCTAACCAACCAACCTAACTAACCAACCTAACTAACCAACCAATGTAAACTATTTAACCTAACCAACCAACCAACCTAACTAACCTAACAACCAACCTAAGCTATCTAACCTAACCAAGCAACCTAACCAAGCAACCTAACCAAGGAACCTAACCAACCAACCTAACCAAGGAACCTAACCAACCAACCAACCTAACCAACCTAAGCTATCTAACCAACCAACCTAACTAACCAACCTAACTAACCAACCAACCTAACCAACGTAAGCTATCTAACCTAACCAACCAACCTAACCAACCAACCTATCTAACCTAACCAACCAACCTAACCAACCAACGTAAGCTATCTAACCTAACCAAGCAACCTAACCAAGCAACCTAACCAAGGAACCTAACCAACCAACCTAACCAACCTAAGCTATCTAACCAACCAACCTAACCAACCTAAGCTATCTAACCAACCAACCTAACCAACCTAAGCTATCTAACCTAACCAACCAAACCTAAGCTATCTAACCTAACCAACCAACCTAAGCTATCTAACCTAACCAAGCAACCTAACCAACCAACCTAACCAACCAACCTAACCAAGCAACCTAACCAACCAACCTAACCTAACCTAACCAACCAACCCAACCTAACCTAACCAACGTAACCAACCATCCTAATCAACGTAACCAACCAACCTAACCAACCTAACCTAACCAACCAACTAACCTAACCAACCAACTAATCTAACCAACCTAACCTAACCTAACGTAACCAACCAACCAACCAACCAACGTAACAACCAAAACCAACCAACAACTAACCAATGTAACCAACCAACCTAACCAATGTAACCAACCAACCTCATCAACATAACCAACCTAACCAACCAACCTAAGCAACCAACCTAAGCAACCTTACCTAACCAACCTAACCTAACCAACCTAACCTAACCAACCTAACCTAACCAACCAACCAACCTAACCAACCAACCTAACCAACCAACCTAACCAACCAACCTAACCTAACCAAACCTAACCAACCTAACAAACCTAACCAACCTAACAAACCAACCTAACTAACCAACCAACCTAACCAAACAACCTAAGCTATCTAACCTAACCAACCAACCTATCCAACCAACCTATCCAACCAACCTATCCAACCAACCTTAGCTATCTAACCTAACCAACCAACCTAAACTATCTAACCTAACCAACCAACCTAAGCTATCTAACCTAACCAAGCAACCTAACCAACCAACCTAACCAAGCAACCTAACCAACCAACCTAACCAAAGAACCTAATCAACCAACCTAACCAAGCAACCTAACCAACCAACCTAACCAACCAACCTAACCTAACCTAACCAACCAAACTAACCTAACCAACCAAACTAACCTAACCAACCAACCAACCTAACCTAACCAACCAACCAACCTAACCAACGTAACCAACCAACCTAACCAACGTAATAACGTAACCAACTTAACCTAACCAACCAACTTAACCTAACCAACCAACCTAACCAACCAACCTAACCAACCTAACCAACCAACCAACCTAACTAACCAACCAACCTAATCAACCAACCTAAGCTATCTAACGAACCAACCTAACCAACCAACCTAACTAACCAACCAACGTAAACTATTTAACCTAACCAACCAACCTAACTAACCTAACCAACCAACCTAAGCTATCTAACCTAACCAAGCAACCTAACCAAGCAACCTAACCAACCAACCTAACCAAGGAACCTAACCAACCAACCTAACCAACGTAAGCTATCTAACCTAACCCACCTAACCAACCAACCTAACCAACCAACCTAACCAACGTAACCAACCTAACCAACCTAAGCAACCTAAGCAACCAACCAAACCAACCTATCCTAACCAACCTAACCTAACCAACCTAACCAACCAACATAACTAACCAACCAACCTACCAACCAACCTATCCAACCAACCTTAGCTATCTAACCTAACCAACCAACCTAAGCTATCTAACCTAACCAACCTAAGCTATCTAACCTAACCAAGCAACTAACCAACCAACAAAACCAACCAACCTAACCTATCCAAAGAACCTAATCAACCAACCTAACCAACCTAACCAACCAACCTAACCAACCAACCTAACCAACCAACCAAACCAACCAAACCAACTAACCAAACCAACCAACCTAACCTAACCAACCAGCCCAACCTAACCAACCAACCTAACCAACCAACCTAACCAACCAACCTAACCAACCAACCTAAGCTATCCAACCAACAACCTAACTAACCAACCAACCTAACCAACCTAAGCAATCTAACCTAACCAACCAACCTAACCAACCAACTTAAGCTATCTAACCTAACCAAGCAACCCAACCAACCAACCTAACCAAGCAACCTAACCAACCAACCAAACCAACGTAAGCTATCTAACCTAACCAACCAACCTAACCAACGTAAGCTATCTAACCTAACCAACCAAGCTAACCAACGTAAGCTATCTAACCTAACCAACCAACCTAACCAACGTAAGCTATCTAACCTAACCAACCAACCTAACCAACCAACCTAACCAACGTAAGCTATCTAACCTAACCAACCAACCTAACCAACCAACCTAAGCTATCTAACCTAACCAACCAACCTAAGCTATCTAACCTAACCAACCAACCTAAGCTATCTGACCTAACCAACCAAGCTAAGCTACCAACCTAACCAAGCAACCTAACCAACCAACTAAACCAACGTAAGCTATCTAACCTAGCCAACCAACCTAACCAACGTAACCAACCTAACCAACCAACCTAAGCTATCTAACCTATCCAACCAACCTAAGCAACCTAAGCAACCAACCTAAGCAACCTAACCTAACCAACCAACCTAACCAACCAACCTACTCAACCAACCTAACCAAGCAACCTAACCAACCAACCTATCTAACCAACCCAACCTAAGCTAACCAACGTAATCAACCATCCTAACCAACGTAACCAACGTAACCAACCTAACTAAGCTATCAAACCAACCAACCAACCTAAGCTATCCAACCAACCAACCTAACTAACCAACCTAAGCTATCTAACCTAACCAAGCAACCTAACCAACCAACCTAACCAACCAACCTAACCAACCAAACCAACCAACCTAACCAACCAACCTAAGCTATCCAACCAACCAACCTAAGCTATCTAACCTAACCAAGCAACCTAACCAACCAACCTAACCAACCAAACCAACCAACCTAACCAACCAACCTAAGCTATCCAACCAACCAACCTAAGCTATCCAACCAACCAACCAACCAACTAACCTAACCAACCAACCTAACTAACCTAACCAACCAACCTAACCTGAGCAACCTAACCTGAGCAACCTAACCTGAGCAACCTAACCTGAGCAACCTAACCTGAGCAACCTAACCTGAGCAACCTAACCAGAGCAACCAACCTGAGCAACCTAACCTGAGCAACCTAACCTGAGCAACCTAACCTGAGCAACCTAACCTGAGCAACCTAACCTGAGCAACCTAACCTGAGCAACCTAACCTGAGCAACCTAACCTGAGCAACCTAACCTGAGCAACCTAACCTGAGCAACCTAACCTGAGCAACCTAACCTGAGCAACCTAACCTGAGCAACCTAACCTGAGCAACCTAACCTAAGCAACCTAACCTGAGCAACCTAACCTGAGCAACCTAACCTGAGCAACCTAACCTAAGCAACCTAACCTGAGCAACCTAACCTGAGCAACCTAACCTGAGCAACCTAACCTAAGCAACCTAACCTGAGCAACCTAACCTGAGCAACCTAACCTGAGCAACCTAACCTGAGCAACCTAATTATGTTATATATTATTATTATATTATTATTATTATTATTATTATTATATATTATATTATTATTATTATTATATATATTATTTATTATTTATATTATTATTATTATACAACCTTATTATATTATCAACTCCCTTCTTATTATCTGACACGAACCTTCGGTTCGTGTCAGAGTCCATGAGTGTCCGTGTGCGTGTCCGTGTGAGTGTCCGTGTCCGTGTATCCATGGGGTTTGGGTCCAGGAAGCTATTTGTGTCGACCCAAATTGCCTCCCTTCTCCCCACCTGAAATCCAGGTGGATTGAAAGACCTGCCCGAGGTCAGTGGATCCAGGTATCCGTCCGTGGCCCCCCGGACTTCAACCCTTCCCACATTCCAAGGAGTCGGTCAATCAATCTTCGGCTATCCAGAGAATCTATCGAAACTGATGCTCCTACAGGAGGGGACACACAGAGAAATCTGTGCCCTGTACTTGCAACCGTTCCGACAGGCTCGAACGCAGGTCTATCCGGATTAGGAACTTGTTCTATCCGACTAGGCCACGCTGGAGTTGCCTTCTGAATCACATTTGGCACTTGTATTTATATCTCATAGCAAGGTTAGTTAGTGTCTATTTATCAACAGTTGCAATGATTGATATGTGAAGTTGTTAATTTGTGTTGACAGAAATACCTGACAGCTTTGTTTGGTAAGGTTGCAGTCCCGTGAGGCAGTTTTATGAATGAATATTGGAGAATTTAGGCTAACTGACGTGTGTGTGTGTGTGTGTACTCACCTAGTTGTACTCACCTAGTTGTGTTTGCGGGGGTTGAGCTCTGGCTCTTTGGTCCGCCTCTCAACCGTCAATCAACAGGTGTACAGATTCCTGAGCCTATTGGGCTCTATCATATCTACACTTGAAACTGTGTATGGAGTCAGCCTCCACCACATCACCTCCTAATGCATTCCATTTGTCAACCACTCTGACACTAAAAAAGTTCTTTCTAATATCTCTGTGGCTCATTTGGGCACTCAGTTTCCACCTGTGTCCCCTTGTGCGTGTTCCCCTTGTGTTAAATAGACTGTCTTTATCTACCTTATCAATTCCCTTCAGAATCTTGAATGTGGTGATCATGTCCCCCTTAACTCTTCTGTCTTCCAGCGAAGTGAGGTTAATTCCCATAGTCTCTCCTCGTAGCTCATACCTCACAGCTCGGGTACTAGTCTGGTGGCACACATTTGAACCTTTTCCAGTTTAGTCTTATCCTTGACTAGATATGGACTCCATGCTGGGGCTGCATACTCCAGGATTGGCCTGACTTATGTGGTATACAAAGTTCTGAATGATTCTTTACCACAAGTTTCTGAATGCCGTTCGTATGTTGGCCAGCCTGGCCATATACCGCTGATGTTATCCTCTTGATATGTGCTGCAGGAGACGTGTCTGGCGTGATATCCAACCCCCAAGTCTTTTTCCTTCTTTGACTTCTGAAGAATTTCCTCTCCCAGATGATACCTTGTATCTGGCCTCCTGCTCCCTACACCTATCATCCATTACATTACATTTGGTTGGGTTAAACTCTAACAACCATTTGTTCGACCATTCCTTCAGCTTGTCTAGGTCTTCTTGAAACCTCAAAAAGTCCTCTTGGTTTTAATCCTTCTCATAATTTTTAGCAGCGTCCGCAAACAATTGAGAGAAATGAATCGATACCCTCCGGGAGATCATTTACATATATCAGAAACAAGATAGGACCGGTAGAGAGCCCTGTGGGACTCCACTGGTGACTTCACGCCAATCGGAGGTCTCACCCCCTCACCGTAAACTCTCTGCTTCCTATTGCTTAGATACTCCATTATCCACTGGAGCACCTTACCAGCTACACCTGCCTGTCTCTCCAGCTTATGTACCAGCCTCTTATGCGCCCCACACACACACACCCACACACACACACACACACCACACACACACACAACACACACACACACACACACCACACACAGTGTTGGAAGACAGAAGAGTTAGGGGGGACATGATCACCACATTCAAGATTCCAAGGAATTGATAAGGTAGATAAAGACAGGCTATTTAACACAAGGGGCACATGCACAAGGGACACAGTGGAAACTGAGCGCCCAATGAGCCACAGAGATATAGAAAGAACTTTTTTAGTGTCAGAGTGGTTGACAAATGGAATGCATTAGGAAGTGATGTGGTGGAGGCTGACTCCATACACAGTTTCAAGTGTAGATATGATAGAGCCCAATAGGCTCAGGAATCTGTACACCTGTTGAGAGGCGGGACCAAAGAGCCAGAGCTCAACCCCCGCAAACACAACTAGTGAGTACACACACACACACACACCACACACACACACACACACACACACACACACACACACACACACACACACAACAGGAAGCAGCCCGCTAGCAGCTGTCTAACTCCCAGGTACCTATTTACTTGCTAGGTAACAGAGGCATTCAGGGTAAAAAGAAACTCTGCCCATCGTTTCTCGCCGGCGCCCGGATCGAAACCCGCAACCACACGATCACGTGGTCCAGCGTGCTGTCCACTCGGCCACCGGCTGTGTGTGTGTGCGTATGGGCGTTAATCTACGACTCTAATATGACTCACTGGCTGCTGGCGTCATCCAAAAGGCCTGACTCACTTAAGGCTGGAACTGGACACCGTCCATCCAAGACTTAGTAAAGACTGTCTTAGTGACCTTAAAGGACCCCTCCTCCCCCCCCCCCTCGCAGGTCCAGGCTGAGGACAACACAGCTCGTGGCAGATGCAACAGCATAAAACCATCTTAGTATAATTGTTTGCCAACATTGCCATGAGTTTACCAACCCTGTTTTACCCATTCACATGCATTTTGAGCCCCATTGCCATACTTTTTACCCCCATTGCCATACTTTTTTACCCCCATTGCCATACTTTTTTACCCCCATTGCCATACTTTTTTACCCTATTGCCATACTTTTTCCCCATTGCCATGCATAATAATCATTGCTTAAAAACATATTTGAAGGAAATTAAGGACTTAATTATTGGTAGCTTTTGCAAGTAAAAGGTTATACAAAACAAATAATAGGGTGAAAGACAGACTGTTTTAGCGTGAAGAAACAGCTTCAGCGTCAAGAAACAAAAACAGCTTCAGCGTCAAGAAACAAAAACAGCTTCAGCGTCAGAAACAAAAACAGCTTCAGCGTCAAGAAACAAAACAGCTTCAGCGTCAAGAAACAAAGACAGCTATAACATGAAGGAACAAAAACAGCTTCAGCGTCAAGAAACAAAAAGGCTTTAGCATGAAGAACAAAAACAGCTTCAGCGTGAAGAGTGAAAGAGATAGAGGCCCCAAGAGACTCCACACCTTAAAATATATATAAGATAAATTTTAAAATACAACTGTAGCTCTTCCAAACCACTTTTATTTTGGTGTAGTGGCTAAAGTGTATGAACCAAACCCAGCAGTATTAGAAGCATGGACACCAACACCCAAATAGAACAAGTAGCGGGAAGACATTTGAAATTGAATTATTTGACGGTTGACAATACCGTTAACCGTCATGGTTCAAATTTGAAAGGAGGTAGGGATTTAAAATTAATTATTTAACGGTCTAAAAATACACCATAACGATAGACGTGGATATATATTACACTGAGAAGTATAACTCCCCTTTTTGCTGTATACTGAGAGTATACTTTAGTCCAGTATACTTGTGGTCACCTTAAGAACCTTGCAGATAGGCCTTAGGCCTTAAAGACAAGCGTCAAATGTAAGGATGACATGTGCAGCCACAGATGTACTTGTAGCAGACATGGAGGATGTCTCCAGTAGCCTCTTCCTCCTCACAACCACTATTCTAACAACTCCGCCCAATGAACTTTTCAAAATAATTAGTTCTACCCTTACCCATTTTCCCTCATAAAAAGGCCTAGTTATCTCATTAGAAGTAACAAGACTTTTCATAATGTTGTACTTAGAATCTATAGACTATAAATTACTCATTACTTTACTCCGTGTCATAGAAAACGGCGTGAAGGTTTGTGGGTGCCTACCATTTGCATAAACAGCATACCAATTTCGTTTTTTGTTGGTCCTGTTGATTCTTCCTAATTTTCTATTGCTTTCCTTATTTGCAATAAATTATTGTTTTGGTGGATATGTTTGAGATTACTGAGCTGTCTGTCATGATTGGGGGGGGGGGGGGTGGGGGGGAGGGAGGAGCTGGCCCGCCTACAGCCACTCCGACTGTCCACCACGCGGCTGTTAAAGGCTTTGTCTCAGGTTAGTGTGGGTCACCCAGGTGTGGGAGGAGACACAGGTGTGGGTGTTGGTGCAGGTGTGGGGAGAACCATGTAGGTGTGGAGGACCACAGATACTAGGGGGGGGAAATGACGATGATGGGTGTGCATTGTGATATTGGTACATATGAGGCTGGGTGTTTAGAAATATGTGGTTTTGGGGGGTGAGTGAACTGTGAGGGTGAGAGTGAGTGAACTGTAGAGGGCTGGAGTGAGAGTGAGTGACTGTGAGAGAGGGTGAGTGAACTGTGAAGGTGAGAGTGACCTGTGAGAGAAGGGTGAGTGAGAGTGATTGGACTGTAAGAGAGGGTGAGGGGACTGTGAGAGGGGTGAGTGAGTGGGTGGAGGTTGGCGTGAAAGGTCAGCAGGTGAGAGGGTCCGCAGCAGTTTCCCCTCACCCTCTCCCCTTTCCCTTCATCCACCTACACTTTCATCCTCATCCAGCCTCATCCACCTGCCTCTTCACTCCAGGACCCCCCCCCCACCACTCGTCTGCCCTTTCCTTATAACTCCTCATCTGCCATCTGAGGCCAGTGGCACTCACCTCCCCCCCCTACATCTGAGTGCCTCACACACACTTGTATGCCGCTAGCAGGTGTGTGTGTGTGTGTGACGTGTGTATGAAGCCCTCGTGTATGCTGCCCTCACGTCTATGCTTCCCATATGAGTATGCTGCACAGGCACATGTGCAGTCTGCGAGCCTGTGTCACCCACGCTCCTATGCCTCATGGACACTCGTGAGGTACACATACACACACACTCATATTTGGCCAACACACTCATGCCGCCCACATACTCATGCCTTCCATGGACTCATAGCACCGCCAAACCCATGAGTGTTCATCAATAAACACTCGGGCGTAATAGACGCATTCCAGCACATATGTACGCCCGCACATACGTACACCCGCACGTACGTACGTCCGCACATATGTACGCCCACACGTACACACTGGAAGCATACACGAACCTCCCTCTCAGACCACCTCGGTAGTTATCTAAGTATTTGCGATGGTCCGAGAGCATATTACGGTTTCAGTGATAGCCTACTGACAAACAGGGAAATGAACCTTTTTCCTAAACAGAAATTATTCTCAAGTTATACATTTATTGTAATATAAATCCAGACGGGACACCACGAGCGAAGCTCTCGTCATGTAAGTACATTTAGGTAGTTACGCACACACACATATATGTAAACAAAACACATAGCCTGTTATACAGGAATTGTAGGTTTATATCTACAGATGACTGGAAGGAAGAGAGACCACGTGGTTTAAGCTGTATATATGTTGTTGTTGTTGAGTTAGGGGCGACGACGATCGTGGGATCGGATGCGCCCCGGCGTACCCGTAAAGAGTGAATCGCAAAGCCAGAAAAGGCGAAACGCCAAGCCAAAACGCGAAACGAGTGATGCCAAGCACTAGAAACTAATATGCCACACGGCAAAGCTAAGCACAAAGGGAGAGGCAGAAGCACATAATAGAACAGGGCAAACAAACAGCCAGAAGGGCACACAGCGTGTCATAGAGCAAACACACAAGAAATCAGAGCACATACTTGCCCGGGAACTTGGCCCGCGGGAACCTTACATTGAACGCCTCCCAGAGCACCATTGCCCAGGGTCTCGTCCATCCACCGGGGACGCCATAACATCCGGAACCGGGGCAACAAACACCCGCAAACTGGGGACCCAGATGGTAGTACTCATGAGGCGAGAAGTCGCCACTCGCCCCCACAGGAAGGGAACTTGCCCCCCACGAAAGCACTCTGGTCCGTCAGACAGCAGTAACTCGGCAAT
The DNA here is from genome assembly GCF_040958095.1 of Procambarus clarkii. Classification (NCBI taxonomy): domain Eukaryota; kingdom Metazoa; phylum Arthropoda; class Malacostraca; order Decapoda; family Cambaridae; genus Procambarus; species Procambarus clarkii. The sequence goes on along the minus strand of NC_091153.1, from coordinate 356,660 downwards.
CTTCGACCAGTGACCCGGTGGCATCACAGACGCCGGCCAACACGTCTCCCCCAGGGCCCCAACGCGCACCCGCACCACAGGGGTACCCACGGCCCCGGGCACACCACCAGACGACAGCAGGGAACCCGGACGGCGCGCATCCTTCCGTAACGTCACCACCAGATCACGCCCAGCACCAGAGTCCACACCATCCCTGGCAGCGGGAGCCACCACCCCCCACTGTGGAGAGTCCCCCGGCGGAGAAAGAACCGAAGACACGTCCGAGACACAGGCACCAGCACCGGCAGGCACATGGACCTCCGCCACGACGAACCGCGGAGACATCGACGCATCCGTATCCACACTGTCAACATCCGAAGCCCCACAGTCACTGAAGTCACCAGCGTCGGCCCAGGAAGAAGACGAACGCCGGGAACGTTTGGGCACCGGCCGGATATCGTCTGAGCCGGTAAGTGACCCAGAAACACGGGTACCACGAGCCGAAGGAACCGACGCCAGGACGGCAGCAGCCTCTACCACAGGGGGAACCGGGCCACACACAGCAGGAGGCTCCGCAGCCACCCCAGCACCCAGCACATCCGGGGCCCGAGTCACGGACACAGGGCCAGGCGCAGCATCAGAAGACGAGGGAGAAGACAGCGACGTCACACAGGGAGCTCCAGGAAGGCCCACGGGAGCAGCTGGGACAGCGACAGGATCAGGCAGACCAACCGACGGTACCTCAAGAACCGGGGGAGGGACGGCAACAACCGGAGGAGGGACGGCAACAACCGGAGGAACGGCAGGCGCCGCCGGGGAAGCTGCAGCAGCAGACGGGACGCGCACCACCTCATCAACATCACCGGAGACTGCCGCCAGAGGGAGCGGCGGGAAATCCTCGTCGCGGAACAAGTTGGCAGGAGCAGCAGGGGCCTCAGAGCACCCGGCAGCCTGATGCCCCAACAGGCCACGCCGGAAACAGGTACGGGGCTGCCGGACATAATACACCCGGACGTAGTACCCCATAAGCCGGACAGAAGAAGGTATATCAGACCGCAGGCGCATCCCCAACGTGCGAATGTTTGTACGCCTCCCAGCATACCGCCCCGAGGAGAGCGTGTTCACCCGCACGCTGACAACAGTACCAAAACCCCCGGAAGTAACGCCGGAGGAGGTCATCAGGCAACTCCAGGGGCGCACCATGGATACTGACATAAGTCAGGGCACCACTGCGGTCCGAAATCGCCACAGAGCAGGCATCGTCTGGCAACGGCAACGTACGCCCTCCTTACCGACGGAGGAAGTCCCGGTACTCGTCCTCCCCCACGAACTTAATTACAACCCGATGGGCCGTAACTAGCTCCACACCGTAAACAGCTTCCACCGGGACACGAAGGATGTCACACATCACCATCTCGATGGTCGGATAACCAGCCTTACAAGTGAACTCCAGGCCCACGGAGTTCACACGCTGAACAGGAGGAAGATGGCCCCCCCATGTCAGAACTACCACGTCAACGCAGCCAGGCAGGCAACAAACTGGTAGGGCAGGGACGCCCACACCACCTGGCGACCAAAACAGTAAACAACTCCAACAGCCACGGAGGGTCGGTAAACGTCCTCACTCCACGGCTGCTAGCAGTAGACCTAAGCTGTATATATAGAACAGATCCACGAGGCTTCCTCTTCTAACAACAACAACAACAACTGCAATCCGAGCCGTTTTCGACACTATAGGCGTCTGAATCCAAACATGAGAAAATCCACATTCTCATAAGAACACTAAGATATAACCACTATTCAAGAAAGACAACATGATCCTAAAGAAAGGAATAATAACTGCATACCGCTAAATATTATCTATAAAAATTAAGAATAGCGTGTCGAAAATATAAATATTTCGTGAATCCGGTGTAGACGGCTACTTGTCTCACGAATACCGGGGAGACGACGCTAGCCAGAGGTGTAGACAGCTACTTGTCTCACGAACACCGGGGGAGACGACGCTAGCCAGAGATGTAGACGGCTACTTGTCTCACGAACACCGGGGGAGACGACGCTAGCCAGAGGTGTAGACGGCTACTTGTCTCACGAACACCGGGGGAGACGACGCTAGCCAGAGGTGTAGACGGCTACTTGTCTCACGAACACCGGGGGAGACGACGCTAGCCAGAGGTGTAGACGGCTACTTGTCTCACGAACACCGGGGGAGACGACGCTAGCCAGAGAGATTGTAAACATTGCCACGCGAAGACGTCCCTTGTGCTTAAACGGAAGTTTATAAGCCAGAAACTATTAATTTTGTAACAACTGCTTGTGCCTCGTTATTGTTATTAAGGTGTAGGATTGTTTATAATAATAGAGAAGAGGAGAAGCAGTGACAACAAAAAGCATAAACGCAGTGCATCAAGCCTATACTGACGCCTTTACTGCCGCCACCAGTCCCGTCTCTGTTTACACCACATAAATCCTAATGTTTACACCACATAAATCCTAATGTTTACACCACATAAATCCTAATGTTTACACCACATAAATCCTAATGTTTACACCACATAAATCCTAATGTTTACTCCACATAAATCCTAATGTGTACACCACATAAATCCTAATGTGTACACCACATAAATCCTAATGTGTACACCACATAAATCCTAATGTTTACACCACATAAATCTTAAATAGTCACAGTTTAGCTTTTTGGAATCCTATTTAATTCTTACCAAAAACACTAACCCCCTAAAAAACAATGAAAGTAGTTAAGACTAGGGCTGTCGAGCCCAAAGTAATCAAATATAAAATTTAAGCTATATAAATTTGTGTATATATATATATATATATATATATATATATATATATATGTATATATATATATATATATATATATATATATATATATATACATATATATATATATATATATATATAT
>NC_091153.1:273752-348752 GCF_040958095.1 Procambarus clarkii | reverse complement strand
TAATATTCCATATAGAATAGGGTAGCAGCACATTGCTGTGTATACCTAATCTTCTTAATAAAAAATATCAGTAATAATGATTTTAAATTATAGTTTGTATTATTACAAATACAGTACTGTATTATCCTTATTAAATCATGTTGACCATGGATCATTAAGATCTCATGTTGATATGTAATAGTCATATTTCTTTTGAACTGCTAATCCATGCTAATCATTCATTAAATTGTGCATTATGTCTCAATTTTTCACTTCCTTGGATATACTGTACAGTAAAAAAAGATAGGATAAAAATAAACCAGTAATATTTCTTTCATTATATTTTTCATTTAAATAACTGCATCAATATTTTTACAGCTGACAGGATTTGTTTTACCATACAGGTGCATTATTTGTTAAAAAATAATTGGTTTATTGTTACACACAATGGTGCTACATAACCTTCCCAGCTTGGTGTCTTCTTTTAATACTTACTGATTAAAAAATAAATAATAAATACATTTTATTCAGGAAATGTACATACAGTTGATTTACAAACATAATGTTGGATTTATAGACAGAGCTAGTACATACAATACCTAAAGCCACTAATACTCATAGCATTTCGGGCAAGGTGTGGGGGAAAAAACACAGACTAAAACTTAATAGTAATCGGGATTAGGTATAAATTGTGTTGAAAGAAGGAATAAAAAATACAAAAAGGGGGGTTAACATAGCAAATAACATACATAACAACAACATAACATAACATACATAGTTAACATAGTTAACATACAGCAATTGCACATGTTGGTGAACAGCGTTGTTTAAAAAATAGCAAGACATGGGTTGACATTTAGGAGGTAAGTTAGGTTAAATGGAGTTAATTAGGCAGTACTTGGTTTAACTCTTAAACTGGGTGAGAGAGGTACAGCCTTTGACATGATTCGGGAGATCATTCCACATTCTAGGTCCCTTGATTTATAGAGCACTTCTAGTTTGGTTACACACAGTCAAATTGTGTAACAGGAAGAGGTCTTGGACACAAATTTGTTCCATGCTAAATGTAGAGGAATCAGCTGAGTATTCCTCAAATAAAATAAGTTGCCTCAGCTTATAAGGTAAATAAAATAAGCATTTCTCAAATAAGTAGCTGCCTCACCTCACTGCCTTACTGCTACATAGCCTTCCCGGCATGGTGCCTTCTTTTGATAATTACTTGTTCCACACCCAAATTGTATAACAGGAAGAGGTCTTGGACCCCTACTTCCCTCTCTCTTTTTTAATAGTCTATATAGTCATAATTATAGCTTTAAGTATTCAATGAATAAAGTTTTTGACATTTTTACCCTTTTCCTTACCTAACATCATTTGTGCAGCATATGTTTATTTTATGTCTCACCCAGATTTAATTTCAAAATAAAACCAAACTAAATAAATTAGAAATGGGTATGTATAGCTAAGGTACACCCTTACTACTAGGTGAACAGGGGCATTTGGTGATAGTAAATGATCCCATCAGGCAGGGCTCATCACCTTCTCTCATATTTCATGTTCACCAGTGTTTATTTACTTAATAACTACTGGTATAATATCTTGCTATTATAAAACTAATATTACTATCATAAAAGACATATTTACTTTAAGTTTCAAGCAGAGAATGCATATATAACTAACACGAAGGACTCCTCTTCACTAGATTCAATTTTTATAATTTTTTGTTTATGTTCCAAAATCTTAAAATCGATCCCAGTGTTATGTAGTAGAGAAAAATTGAGTTATATCCAGTTTACGTAAAGCTACGAGTGGTCGAAACCACACTTAGATCCTGGAATGAACTTACGAAGGTCTTTCAACTTAGTGTAGCTACCTGAATACCGACGTAGCCGCCACGAAGGCGCTAAGAAGGAAAACATTCGTAGATAAGAAGAAAAACCTTCGTAAGTACCTTCGTGAATCCGGCCCCTGGTCTCAAGTGTCACTGAATACGAGTCTAGTGATGATTAGTGTAACCAATATTATCAGGCAGGCCAATCAAGCCTATTCACCTAACAATAATTACAATAATTAGAGATAAGTATTTATACATAAAATACAAAAATCGTTTTGTAATTTTGCCTACAAAAAAAGGTCTCCCGCTAATAGTGTTAACGGTGAAGAAAACGTAGGGAAAATAATTGAATATAAGACTTTAATATATAGAATTAACTAGTCGAGTGAGAAATCATTTCTCAAGAACAGGTGTGGCGAGGTCGCTGGCTGGTATAAGCAAAGAAACGCTAATACAAGGTGAAATTTTTATATAATACTGCTTTGTGTAATGAGAAATTAGAAGACATGGGCGAGAAAGCTGTTATTTGAAATGGAAGAGGCGTGTAGTAGGGGGCAATATATGGAATATGTATGAAGGAGAGAGAGAGAGAGTGGAGGAAGGGTGTATTGTAGTGACTTGTCCCATTCAAATCCAATCGTATCTGCTCATATAATTGTGCGCGGGGGATTATGTTCTGGTATCTTGTCATCTAGTTAATTCTGCGTGCGCGTCGGGCAGATAGCAAGATATCGGAAGGGGCCATGCTGGGGCTCGTACAACCCGTTATCCAGCAGAGATAGTACCACGCTCTGATAACCACCGTCACTCTCACTCAAGCAACCCAACACTGCCTCATCCCAGCACACCAACAGCCCGCCCACCACCACACATACAGACCTCCACTACCACACATACAGCACGCCCACCACCACACATACAGGCCTCCACTACCACACATACAGCCCACCACCACCACCACACATACAGCCCTCCACCACCACACATACAGACCACCACCACCACACATACAGGCCTCCACCACCACACATACAGACCTCCACCACTACACATACAGACCTCCACTACCACACATACAGACCTCCACCACCACACATACAGACCACCACCACCACACATACAGGCCTCCACTACCACACATACAGACCACCACCACCACACATACAGACCTCCACTACCACACATACAGACCTCCACCACCACACATACAGACCACCACTACCACACATACAGACCTCCACTACCACACATACAGACCACCACTACCACACATACAGACCTCCACTACCACACATACAGACCACCACCACCAAACATACAGACCACCACCACCACACATACAGGCCTCCACCACCACACATACAGGCCTCCACCACCACACATACAGACCTCAACCACCACACATACAGACCTCCACCACCACACATACAGACCTCCACCACCACACATACAGACCTCCACCACCACACATACAGACCTCCACCACCACACATACAGACCTCCACTACCACACATACAGACCCTCCACTACCACACATACAGACCTCCACCACCACACATACAGACCTCCACCACACATACAGACCTCCACCACCACACATACAGACCATCACTACCACACATACAGACCTCCACCACCACACATACAGACCTCCACCACCACACATACAGACCTCCACCACCACACATACAGACCACCACTACCACACATACAGACCTCCACCACCACACATACAGACCTCCACCACCACACATACAGGCCTCCACCACCACACATACAGGCCTCCACTACCACACATACAGACCCTCCACTACCACACATACAGATCCACCACTACCACACATACAGACCTCCACTACCACACATACAGACCCTCCGCAACCACACATACAGACCCACCACCACCACACATACAGGCCTCCACTACCACACACATACATACCTCCACCACCACACATACAGACCTCCACCACCACACATGCAGACCTCCACTACCACACATACAGACCTCCACTACCACACATACAGGCCTCCACTACCACACATACAGGCCTCCACTACCACACATACAGCCCACCACCACCACCACACATACAGCCCTCCACCACCACACATACAGACCACCACCACCACACATACAGGCCTCCACCACCACACATACAGACCTCCACCACTACACATACAGACCTCCACTACCACACATACAGACCTCCACCACCACACATACAGACCACCACCACCACACATACAGGCCTCCACTACCACACATACAGACCACCACCACACATACAGACCTCCACTACCACACATACAGACCTCCACCACCACACATACAGACCACCACTACCACACATACAGACCTCCACTACCACACATACAGACCACCACTACCACACATACAGACCTCCACTACCACACATACAGACCACCACCACCAAACATACAGACCACCACCACCACACATACAGGCCTCCACCACCACACATACAGGCCTCCACCACCACACATACAGACCTCAACCACCACACATACAGACCTCCACCACCACACATACAGACCTCCACCACCACACATACAGACCTCCACCACCACACATACAGACCTCCACCACCACACATACAGACCTCCACTACCACACATACAGACCCTCCACTACCACACATACAGACCTCCACCACCACACATACAGACCTCCACCACACATACAGACCTCCACCACCACACATACAGACCACCACTACCACACATACAGACCTCCACCACCACACATACAGACCTCCACCACCACACATACAGACCTCCACCACCACACATACAGACCACCACTACCACACATACAGACCTCCACCACCACACATACAGACCTCCACCACCACACATACAGGCCTCCACCACCACACATACAGGCCTCCACTACCACACATACAGACCCTCCACTACCACACATACAGATCCACCACTACCACACATACAGACCTCCACTACCACACATACAGACCCTCCACTACCACACATACAGACCCACCACCACCACACATACAGGCCTCCACTACCACACACATACATACCTCCACCACCACACATACAGACCTCCACCACCACACATACAGACCTCCACTACCACACATACAGACCTCCACTACCACACATACAGGCCTCCACTACCACACATACAGGCCTCCACTACCACACATACAGACCACCACCACCACACATACAGACCTCCACCACCACACATACAGACCACCACCACCACACATACAGACCTCCACCACCACACATACAGACCTCCACCACCACACATACAGACCTCCACCACCACACATACAGACCTCCACCACCACACATACAGACCACCACTACCACACATACACACCTCCACTACCACACATACAGACCCAATACTACCACACATACAGGCCTCCACTACCACACATACAGACCACCACTACCACACATACACACCTCCACTACCACACATACACACCCATCACTACCACACATACAGACCTCCACTACCACACATACAGACCCACCACTACCACACATACAGGCCTCCACTACCGCACATACAGACCTCCACTACCACACATACAGACCCACCACCACACATACAGACCCACCACCACCACACATACAGGCCTCCACTACCACACATACAGACCTCCACGACCACACATACAGGCCTCCACTACCACACATACAGGCCTCCACCACCACACATACAGACCCACCACCACCACACATTCAGACCCACCACCACCACACATACAGACCTCCACTACCAAACATACAGACCTCCACTACCACACATACAGACCTCCACTACCACACATACAGACCTCCACTACCACACATACAGACTACTACAACACATACAGGCCTCCACTACCACACATACAGACCTCCACTACCACACATACAGACGTCCACCACCACACATACAGACCTCCACCACCACACATACAGCCCTCCACCACCACACATACAGACCCACCACCACCACACATAGAGGCCTCCACTACAACACATACAGGCCTCCAATACAACACATACAGACCTCTACTACCACACATACAGACCTCCACCACCACACATACAGACCTCCACCACCACACATACAGCCCTCCACCACCACACATACAGACCCACCACCACCACACATACAGGCCTCCACTACAACACATACAGGCCTCCAATACAACACATACAGACCTCCACCACCACACACACAGACCCACCACCACCACACATACAAGCCTCCACTACCACCACACATACAGGACTCCACTACCACACATACAGGCCTCCACTACCACACATACAGACCTCCACTACCACTCATACAGTCCTCCACTACCACACATACAGACAACCACTACCACACATACAGACCACCACCACCACACATACAGTCCTCCACTACCACACATACAGCCCTCCACTACCACACATACAGACCTCCACTACCACACATACAGACCTCCACTACCACACATACAGGCCTCCACTACCACACATACAGACCACCACCACCACACATACAGACCTCCACTACCACACATACAGACCTCCACTACCACACATACAGACCTCCACCACCACACATACAGCCCTCAACTACCACACATACAGACCTCCACTACCACACATACAGACCTCCACCACCACACATATAGACCACCACTACCACACATACAGACCACCACTACCACACATACAGACCTCCACCACCACACATACAGCCCTCCACCACCACACATACAGACCTCCAGTACCACACATACAGACCTCCACCACCACACATACAGACCTCCACTACCACACATACAGACCTCCACTACCACACATACAGACCTCCACCACCACACATACAGACCCACCACTACCACACATACAGACCACCACCACCACACATACAGCCCTCCACTACCAAACATACAGACCTCCACCACCACACATACAGACCCACCACTACACATTCAGACCTCCACTACCATACATACAGACCCACCACCACCACACATACAGGCCTCCACTACCACACATACAGGCCTCCACCACCACACATACAGACCCACCACTACACATACAGACCTCCACTACCACACATACAGACCCACCACCACCACACATACAGACCTCCACTACCACACATACAGACCCACCACCACCACACATACAGGCCACCACCACCAGACATACAGGCCTCCACCACCACACATACAGGCCTCCACCACCACACATACAGAACCACCACCACACATAAAGGCCTCCACTACCACACATACAGCCCTCGACTACCACACATACAGGCCTCCAACACCACACATACAGACCCACCACCACACATACAGACCTCCACTACCACACACACAGACCTCCACTACCACACATACAGGCCTCCACCACCACACATACAGACCACCACTACCACACATACAGACCACCACTACCACACATACAGACCACCACTACCACACATACAGACCACCACTACCACACATACAGACCACCACTACCACACATACAGACCTCCACTACCACACATACAGTCCTCCACCACCACACATACAGACCTTCACTACCACACATACAGACCACCACTACCACACATACAGACCACCACTACCACACATACAGACCACCACTACCACACATACAGACCTCCACTACCACACATACAGGCCTCCACCACCACACATACAGACCTCCACTACCACACATACAGACCACCACCACACATACAGGCCTCCACTACCACACATACAGACCTCCACCACCACACATACAGACCACCACCACACATACAGACCACCACAACCACACATACAGGCCTCCACTCCCACACATACAGACCTCCACCACCACACATACAGGCCTCCACTACCACACATACAGACCTCCACCACCACACATACAGGCCTCCACTACCACACATACAAACCTTCACTACCACACATACAGACCCACCACCACCACACATACAGCCCTCCACTACCACACATACAGCCCTCCACTACCACACATACAGACCCACCACCACCACACATACAGCCCTCCACTACCACACATACAGACCCACCACAACCACAAATACAGGCCTCCACTACCACACATACAGGCCTCCACTACCGCACATACAGACCTCCACCACCACACATACAGACCTCCACTACCACACATACAGACCTCCACCACCACACAAACAGACCTCCACCACCACACATACAGACCTCCACCACCACAAATACAGACCACCACCACACATTCAGACCTCCACCACCACACATACAGACCTCCACCACCACACATACAGGCCTCCACTACCACACATACAGACCTCCACCACCACACATATAGACCACCACTACCACACATACAGACCACCACTACCACACATACAGACCTCCACCACCACACATACAGCCCTCCACCACCACACATACAGACCTCCACCACCACACATACAGCCCTCCACTACCACACATACAGACCTCCACCACCACACATACAGACCTCCACCACCACACATACAGACCTCCACCACCACACATACAGACCACCACCACCACACATACAGCCCTCCTACTACCAAACATACAGACCTCCACCACCACACATACAGACCCACCACTACACATACAGACCTCCACTACCACACATACAGACCCACCACCACCACACATACAGGCCTCCACTACCACACATACAGGCCTCCACCACCAAACATACAGACCCACCACTACACATACAGACCTCCACTACCACACATACAGACCCACCACCACCACACATACAGACCTCCACTACCACACATACAGACCCACCACCACCACACATACAGGCCACCACCACCACACATACAGGCCTCCACCACCACACATACAGGCCTCCACCACCACACATACAGAACCACCACCACACATAAAGGCCTCCACTACCACACATACAGCCCTCCACTACCACACATACAGGCCTCCAACACCACACATACAGACCCACCACCACACATACAGACCTCCATTACCACACACACAGACCTCCACTACCACACATACAGGCCCCCACTACCACACATACAGGCCTCCACCACCACACATACAGACCCACCATCACCACACATACAGACCACCACTACCACACATACAGACCACCACTACCACACATACAGACCACCACTACCACACATACAGACCACCACTACCACACATACAGACCTCCACCAACACACATACAGTCCTCCACCACCACACATACAGACCTCCACCACCACACATACAGCCCTCCACTACCACACATACAGACCTCCACCACCACACATACAGACCTCCACCACCACACATACAGACCTCCACTACAATACATACAGACCTCCACTACCACACATACAGACCTCCACCACCACACATACAGACCCACCACTACCACACTTACAGACCACCACCACCACACATACAACCCTCCACTACCAAACATACAGACCTCCACCACCACACATACAGACCCACCACTACACATACAGACCTCCACTACCACACATACAGACCCACCACCACCACACATACAGGCCTCCACTACCACATATACAGGCCTCCACCACCAAACATACAGACCAACCACTACACATACAGACCTCCACTACCACACATACAGACCCACCACCACCACACATACAGACCTCCACTACCACACATACAGACCCACTACCACCACACATACAGGCCACCACCACCACACATACAGGCCTCCACCACCACACATACAGGCCTCCACCACCACACATACAGAACCACCACCACACATAAAGGCCTCCACTACCACACATACAGCCCTCCACTACCACACATACAGGCCTCCAACACCACACATACAGACCCACCACCACACATACAGACCTCCACTACCACACACACAGACCTCCACTACCACACATACAGGCCCCCACTACCACACATACAGGCCTCCACCACCACACATACAGACCCACCGTCACCACACATACAGACCACCACTACCTCACATACAGACCACCACTACCACACATACTGACCACCACTACCACACATACAGACCACCACTACCACACATACAGACCTCCACCACCACACATACAGTCCTCCACCACCACACATACAGACCTCCACTACCACACATACAGACCACCGCTACCACACATACAGACCACCACTACCACACATACAGACCTCCACTACCACACATACAGGCCTCCACCACCACACATACAGACCTCCACTACCACACATACAGACCACCACCACACATACAGGCCTCCACTACCACACATACAGACCACCACCACCACACATACAGACCTCGACCACCACACATACAGGCCTCCACTACCACACATACAGGCCTCCACAACCATACATACAGACCCACCACCACGCATACAGACCTCCACTACCACACATATAGACCACCACTACCACACATACAGACCCACCACCACCACACATACAGACCTCCACTACCACACATACAGACCTCCACTACCACACATACAGACCTCCACTACCACACATACAGACCTCCACCTACCACACATACAGACCTCCACTACCACACATACAGACCTCCACTACCACACATACAGACCTCCACTACCACACATACAGACCTCCACTACCACACATACAGACCTTCCACCACCACACATACAGACCTCCACTACCACACATACAGACCTCCACCACCACACATACAGACCACCACTACCACACATACAGACCTCCACTACCACACATACAGACCTCCACCACCACACATACAGACCTCCACTACCACACATACAGACCTCCACCACCACACATACAGACCACCACTACCACACATACAGACCTCCACTACCACACATACAGACCTCCACCACCACACATACAGACCCACCACCACCACACATACAGGCCTCCACTACCACCACACATACAGGCCTCCACTACCACACATACAGGCCTCCACTACCACACATACAGACCTCCACTACCACACATACAGACCTCCACTACCACACATACAGACCACCACCACCACACATACAGACCTCCACCACCACACATACAGACCACCACCACCACACATACAGGCCTTCACTACCACACATACAGACCTCCACCACCACACATACAGACCTTCACCACCACACATACAGACCTCCACCACCACACATACAGCCCTCCACTACCACACATACAGACCTCCACCACCACACATACAGACCACCACCACCACACATACAGACCTCCACCACACATACAGACCTCCACCACCACACATACAGACCTCCACCACACATACAGACCTCCACCACCACACATACAGGCCTCCACCACCACACATACAGACCTCCACCACCACACATACAGACCTCCACCACCACACATACAGACCTCCACCACCACACATACAGACCTCCACCACCACACATACAGACCTCCACCACCACACATACAGACCTCCACCACCACACATACAGACCACCACCACACATACAGATCACCACTACCACACATACAGACCCACCACCACACATCCAGACCTCCACCACCACACATACAGACCCACCACCACACATACAGACCTCCACCACCACACATACAGACCTCCACCACCACACATACAGACCTCCACTACCACACATACAGACCCTCCACTACCACACATACAGATCCACCACTACCACACATACAGACCTCCACTACCACACATACAGACCTCCACCACCACACATACAGACCCACCACCACACATACAGGCCTCCACTACCACACATACAGACCTCCACCACCACACATACAGACCTCCACCACCACACATACAGACCTCCACTACCACACATACAGACCTCCACTACCACACATACAGGCCTCCACTACCACACATACAGGCCTCCACCACCACACATACAGACCTTCACTACCACACATACAGACCTCCACCACTACCACACATACAGACCTCCACTACCACACATACAGGCCTCCACTACCACACATACAGACCACCACCATCACACATACAGACCTCCACCACCACACATACAGACCACCACCACCACACATACAGACCTCCACCACCACACATACAGACCTCCACCACCACACATACAGACCTCCACTACCACACATACAGACCCACCACTACCACACATACAGGCCTCCACTACCACACATACAGACCACCACTACCACACATACACACCTCCACTACCACACATACAGACCTCCACTACCACACATACAGACCCACCACTACCACACATACAGGCCTCCACTACCACACATACAGAGCACATCTACCACACATACACACCTCCACTACCACACATACACACCCATCACTACCACACATACAGACCTCCACTACCACACATACAGACCCACCACTACCACACATACAGGCCTCCACTACCGCACATACAGACCTCCACTACCACACATACAGACCCACCACCACACATACAGACCCACCACCACCACACATACAGGCCTCCACTACCACACATACAGACCTCCACTACCACACATACAGACCCACCACTACCACACATACAGGCCTCCACTACCACACATACAGACCACTACTACCACACATACACACCTCCACTACCACACATACAGACCCACCACTACCACACATACAGGCCTCCACTACCACACATACAGACCACCACTACCACACATACACACCTCTACTACCACACATACAGACCTCCACTACCACACATACAGACCCACCACCACACATACAGACCGACCACCACCACACATACAGGCCTCCACTACCACACATACAGACCTCCACTACCACACATACAGGCCTCCACTACCACACATACAGACCTCCACCTACCACACATACAGACCCCACCACCACACATACAGACCACCACCACCACACATACAGACCTCCACTACCACACATACAGACCTCCACTACCACACATACAGACCTCCACTACCACACATACAGACCTCACTACCACACATACAGACCTCCACTACCACACATACAGACCTCCACCACCACACATACAGACCTCCACCACCACACATACAGACCTCCACCACCACACATACAGACCTCCACCACCACACATACTAGACCACCACTACCACACATACAGACCACCACTACCACACATACAGGACCTCCACCACCACACATACAGACCTACCACCACCACACATTACAGACCCACCACCACCACACATACAGACCTCCACTACCAAACATACAGACCTCCACTACCACACATACAGACCTCCAGTACCACACATACAGACCACTACACACATACAGACCTCCACTACCACACATACAGACCTCCACCACCACACATACAGACCTCCACCACCACACATACAGACCTCCACCACCACACATACAGCCCTCCACTACCACACATACAGACCTCTACCACCACACATACAGACCTACACCACCACACATACAGACCTTCACTACAACACATACAGACCTCCACTACCACACATACAGACCTCCACCACCACACATACAGACCCACCACTACCACACATACAGACCACCACCACCACACATACAGCCCTCCACTACCAAACATACAGACCTCCACCACCACACATACAGACCCACTACTACACATGCAGACCTCCACTACCACACATACAGACCCACCACCACCACACATACAGGCCTCCACTACCACACATACAGGCCTCCACCACCAAACATACAGACCCACCACTACACATACAGACCTCCACTACCACACATACAGACCCACCACCACCACACATACAGACCTCCACTACCACACATACAGACCCACCACCACCACACATACAGGCCACCACCACCACACATACAGGCCTCCACCACCACACATACAGGCCTCCAAAACCACACATACAGAACCACCACCACACATAAAGGCCTCCACTACCACACATACAGCCCTCCACTACCACACATACAGGCCTCCAACATCCACACATACAGACCCACCACCACACATACAGACCTCCATTACCACACACACAGACCTCCACTACCACACATACAGGCCCCCACTACCACACATACAGGCCTCCACCACCACACATACAGACCATCCATCACCACACATACAGACCACCACTACCACACATACAGACCACCACTACCACACATACAGACCACCACTACCACACATACAGACCACCACCACCACACATACAGACCTCCACCACCACACATACAGACCTCCACCACCACACATACAGACCTCCACTACCACACATACAGACCCACCACTACCACACATACAGGCCTCCACTACCACACATACAGACCACCACTACCACACATACACACCTCCACTACCACACATACAGACCTCCACTACCACACATACAGACCCACCACTACCACACATACAGGCCTCCACTACCACACATACAGACCACATCTACCACACATACACACCTCCACTACCACACATACACACCCATCACTACCACACATACAGACCTCCACTACCACACATACAGACCCACCACTACCACACATACAGGCCTCCACTACCGCACATACAGACCTCCACTACCACACATACAGACCCACCACCACACATACAGACCCACCACCACCACACATACAGGCCTCCACTACCACACCTACAGACCTCCACTACCACACATACAGACCCACCACTACCACACATACAGACCACCACTACCACACATACACACCTCCACTACCACACATACACACCCATCACTACCACACATACAGACCTCCACTACCACACATACAGACCCACCACTACCACACATACAGGCCTCCACTACCACACATACAGACCACCACTACCACACATACACACCTCCACTACCACACATACACACCTCCACTACCACACATACACACCCATCACTACCACACATACAGACCTCCACTACCACACATACAGACCCACCACTACCACACATACAGGCCTCCACTACCGCACATACAGACCTCCACTACCACACATACAGACCCACCACCACACATACAGACCCACCACCACCACACATACAGGCCTCCACTACCACACATACAGACCTCCACTACCACACATACAGGCCTCCACTACCACACATACAGGCCTCCACCACCACACATACAGACCCACCACCACCACACATTCAGACCCACCACCACCACACATACAGACCTCCACTACCAAACATACAGACCTCCACTACCACACATACAGACCTCCACTACCACACATACAGACCTCCAGTACCACACATACAGACCCACTACACACATACAGACCTCCACTACCACACATACAGACCTCCACCACCACACATACAGACCTTCACCACCACACATACAGACCTCCACCACCACACATACAGACCCACCACCACCACACATACAGACCTCCACCACCACACATACAGACCACCACCACCACACATACAGACCTCCACCACCACACATACAGACCTCCACCACCACACATACAGACCTCCACCACCACACATACAGACCTCCACCACCACACATACAGACCACCACTACCACACATACAGACCTCCACTACCACACATACAGACCCAATACTACTACACATACAGGCCTCCACTACCACACATACAGACCACCACTACCACACATACACACCTCCACTACCACACATACACACCCATCACTACCACACATACAGACCTCCACTACCACACATACAGACCCACCACTACCACACATACAGGCCTCCACTACCGCACATACAGACCTCCACTACCACACATACAGACCCACCACCACACATACAGACCCACCACCACCACACATACCAGCCTCCACTACCACACATACAGACCTCCACGACCACACATACAGGCCTCCACTACCACACATACAGGCCTCCACCACCACACATACAGACCCACCACCACCACACATTCAGACCCACCACCACCACACATACAGACCTCCACTACCAAACATACAGACCTCCACTACCACACATACAGACCTCCACTACCACACATACAGACCTCCACTACCACACATACAGACCACTACACACATACAGACTACCACACATACAGACCTCCACTACCACACATACAGACCTCCACCACCACACATACAGACCTCCACCACCACACATACAGACCTCCACCACCACACATACAGACCCACCACCACCACACATACAGGCCTCCACTACAACACATACAGGCCTCCACTACCACACATACAGACCTCCACTACCACACATACAGACGTCCACCACCACACATACAGACCTCCACCACCACATATACAGCCCTCCACCACCACACATACAGACCCACCACCACCACACATACAGGCCTCCACTACAACACATACAGGCCTCCAATACAACACATACAGACCTCCACTACCACACATACAGACCTCCACCACCACACATACAGACCTCCACCACCACACATACAGCCCTCCACCACCACACATACAGACCCACCACCACCACACATACAGGCCTCCACTACAACACATACAGGCCTCCAATACAACACATACAGACCTCCACCACCACACACACAGACCCACCACCACCACACATACAGGCCTCCACTACCACCACACATACAGGCCTCCACTACCACACATACAGGCCTCCACTACCACACATACAGACCTCCACTACCACACATACAGACCTCCACTACCACACATACAGACAACCACTACCACACATACAGACCACCACCACCACACATACAGTCCTCCACTACCACACATACAGACCTCCACTACCACACATACAGACCTCCACTACCACACATACAGCCCTCCACTACCACACATACAGCCCTCCACCACCACACATACAGACCCACCACTACCACACATACAGGCCTCCACTACCACACATACAGGCCTCCACTACCTCATATACAGGCCTCCACCACCACACATACAGACCACCACTAACACACACACAGACCTCCACCACTACACATACAGTCCTCTACTACCACACATACAGACCCACCACTACCACACATACAGGCCTCCACTACCACATATACAGACCACCACTACCACACATACAGACCACCACTAACACACATACAGACCTCCACCACTACACATACAGCCCTCCACTACCACACATACAGACCTCCACTACCACACATACAGACCTCCACTACCACACATACAGACCTCCACCACCACACATACAGCCCTCAACTACCACACATACAGACCTCCACTACCACACATACAGACCTCCACCACCACACATATAGACCACCACTACCACACATACAGACCACCACTACCACACATACAGACCTCCACCACCACACATACAGCCCTCCACCACCACACATACAGACCTCCAGTACCACACATACAGACCTCCACCACCACACATACAGACCTCCACTACCACACATACAGACCTCCACTACCACACATACAGACCTCCACCACCACACATACAGACCCACCACTACCACACATACAGACCACCACCACCACACATACAGCCCTCCACTACCAAACATACAGACCTCCACCACCACACATACAGACCCACCACTACACATTCAGACCTCCACTACCATACATACAGACCCACCACCACCACACATACAGGCCTCCACTACCACACATACAGGCCTCCACCACCACACATACAGACCCACCACTACACATACAGACCTCCACTACCACACATACAGACCCACCACCACCACACATACAGACCTCCACTACCACACATACAGACCCACCACCACCACACATACAGGCCACCACCACCAGACATACAGGCCTCCACCACCACACATACAGGCCTCCACCACCACACATACAGAACCACCACCACACATAAAGGCCTCCATTACCACACATAAAGCCCTCGACTACCACACATACAGGCCTCCAACACCACACATACAGACCCACCACCACACATACAGACCACCACTACTACGCATACAGACCACCACTACCACACATACAGTCCTCCACCACCACACATACAGACCTCCACCACCACACATACAGCCCTCCACTACCACACATACAGACCTCCACCACCACACATACAGACCTCCACCACCACACATACAGACCTCCAATACAATACATACAGACCTCCACTACCACACATACAGACCTCCACCACCACACATACAGACCCCCACTACCACACATTACAGACCACCACCACCACACATACAGCCCTCCACTACCAAACATACAGACCTCCACCACCACACATACAGACCCACCACTACACATACAGACCTCCACTACCACACATACAGACCCACCACCACCACACATACAGGCCTCCACTACCACATATACAGGCCTCCACCACCAAACATACAGACCAACCACTACACATACAGACCTCCACTACCACACATACAGACCCACCACCACCACACATACAGACCTCCACTACCACACATACAGACCCACTACCACCACACATACAGGCCACCACCACCACACATACAGGCCTCCACCACCACACATACAGGCCTCCACCACCACACCTACAGAACCACCACCACACATAAAGGCCTCCACTACCACACATACAGCCCTCCACTACCACACATACAGGCCTCCAACACCACACATACAGACCCACCACCACACATACAGACCTCCACTACCACACACACAGACCTCCACTACCACACATACAGGCCCCCACTACCACACATACAGGCCTCCACCACCACACATACAGACCCACCATCACCACACATACAGACCACCACTACCACACATACAGACCACCACTACCACACATACAGACCACCACTACCACACATACAGACCACCACTACCACACATACAGACCTCCACCACCACACATACAGTCCTCCACCACCACACATACAGACCTCCACTACCACACATACAGACCACCGCTACCACACATACAGACCACCACTACCACACATACAGACCTCCACTACCACACATACAGGCCTCCACCACCACACATACAGACCTCCACTACCACACATACAGACCACCACCACACATACAGGCCTCCACTACCACACATACAGACCACCACCACCACACATACAGACCTCGACCACCACACATACAGGCCTCCACTACCACACATACAGGCCTCCACCACCATACATACAGACCCACCACCACGCATACAGACCTCCACTACCACACATACAGACCACCACTACCACACATACAGACCCACCACCACCACACATACAGACCACCACTACCACACATACAGGCCTCCACTACCTCACATACAGACCTCCACTACCACACATACAGACCTCCACTACCACACATACAGACCTCCACTACCACACATACAAACCTCCACTACCACACATACAGACCTCCACCACCACACATACAGACCTCCACTACCACACATACAGACCTCCACTACCACACATACAGACCTCCACTACCACACATACAGACCTCCACTACCACACATACAGGCCTCCACCACCACACATACAGACCTCCACTACCACACATACAGACCTCCACCACCACACATACAGACCACCACTACCACACATACAGACCTCCACTACCACACATACAGACCTCCACCACCACACATACAGACCTCCACTACCACACATACAGACCTCCACCACCACACATACAGACCACCACTACCACACATACAGACCTCCACTACCACACATACAGACCTCCACGACCACACATACAGACCCACCACCACCACACATACAGGCCTCCACTACCACCACACATACAGGCCTCCACTACCACACATACAGGCCTCCACTACCACACATATAGACCTCCACTACCACACATACAGACCACCACTACCACACATACAGACAACCACTACCACACATACAGACCACCACCACCACACATACAGACCTCCACTAACACACATTCAGACCTCCACTACCACACATACAGACCTCCACTACCACACATACAGACCTCCACCACCACACATACAGACCTCCACTACCACACATACAGACCTCCACTACCACACATACAGACCTCCACTACCACACATACAGACCTCCACTACCACACATACAGGCCTCCACCACCACACATACAGACCTCCACTACCACACATACAGACCTCCACCACCACACATACAGACCACCACTACCACACATACAGACCTCCACTACCACACATACAGACCTCCACCACCACACATAGAGACCTCCACCACCACACATACAGACCACCACCACCACACATACAGGCCTTCACTACCACACATACAGACCTCCACCACCACACATACAGACCTCACCACCACACATACAGACCTCCACCACCACACATACAGCCCTCCACTACCACACATACAGACCTCCACCACCACACATACAGACCACCACCACCACAAATACAGACCTCCACCACTCATACAGACCTCCACCACCACACATACAGACCTCCACCACACATACAGACCTCCACCACCACACATACAGGCCTCCACCACCACACATACAGACCTCCACCATACATAACATACAGACCTCCACCACCACACATACAGACCTCCACCACCACACATACAGACCTCCACCACCACACATACAGACCTCCACCACCACACATACAGACCTCCACCACCACACATACAGACCTCCACCACCACACATACAGACCACCACCACACATACAGATCACCACTACCACACATACAGACCCACCACCACACATCCAGACCTCCACCACCACACATACAGACCCACCACCACACATACAGACCTCCACCACCACACATACAGACCTCCACCACCACACATACAGACCTCCACTACCACACATACAGACCCTCCACTACCACACATACAGATCCACCACTACCACACATACAGACCTCCACTACCACACATACAGACCTCCACCACCACACATACAGACCCACCACCACACATACAGGCCTCCACTACAACACATACATACCTCCACCACCACACATACAGACCTCCACCACCACACATACAGACCTCCACTACCACACATACAGACCTCCACTACCACACATACAGGCCTCCACTACCACACATACAGGCCTCCACTACCGCACATACAGACCTTCACTACGACACATACAGACCTCCACTACCTCACATACAGATCTCCACCACCACACCTACAGACCTCCACCACCACACATACAGACCTCCACTACCACACATACAGACCTCCACCACTACCACACATACAGATCCACCACTACCACACATACAGACCTCCACTACCACACATACATGCCTCCACTACCACACATACAGACCACCACCACCACACATACAGACCTCCACCACCACACATACAGACCACCACCACCACACATACAGACCTCCACCATCACACATACAGACCTCCACCACCACACATACAGACCTCCACCACCACACATACAGACCTCCACTACCACACATACCCCAGCAAATACAAATCATCTACACAACGTTCGCCTATCTCTTCCCATAGGTGTGGGAATGATTTGCATTGAGAATGGTGCAGGAGAGCCTTTGAGAAACTTTTACTCAAAAAATCCAAACACAAAGGTTTAATTATAAATTGTTTTTCTACAATTATTTTCTTCCAAATGTAAAACAAATAGTTTTTACATGTTTAAATATAAAATTTATGGTGTTTTTTTGTAAAATTCATTAATAAATTGTGAATGATATATATTGGCTGAGTGAAACCTTTAAAATCCATTTAGTTATAATTTGAACAGAAAAAAGTATTTTTCCAAATTTTCTAAAAATCGCTCTTTTTAACACAATTTGACTCCTTATACATTCCACTAAACACTATATCATGTTTAAATATATAATTTATGTATTATTCTCTAAAATAATTTATATAAATTATATAAGTTGCTGGAAAGTGGTGTTAAAGATTCTGAAAACTTTTTGTTGTGTTAATATGTTCTTATTAACTATGTCTCAAGTTCACAGTTTATCAAACAAGAATATTAACATTCGTCAACTCTTAAAATCTTATATGTTATCTTGCTGGTGCAAAAAAGGGTGAATCTTTAGGAACAGCTATAGTATCTATATATCACAAATGGTGTTTTCCCTAACTCAAACAATGTAGGGTTTATTATTCTACACATATTTCTAATGACTCTTAGATGTTTACATTCTCTGAAGTATAATTGTGAAGGCTGTGTCCATCACTCTCAACACAGATTCTTAAGTTCGTCTCTGCAGGTTCAACTATATAATTAGTTTCCATTTTGAATCTCCATGGACATTTGTATCCAAAATGAAACCAATGTGGTTTCCTTCAGCGCCTTCAGCCAGCACATTTGCTCATTCATTTCCACAGATTCCAACAAGGTAGGGGATTTACAGAAATTTGTATATTCATATTGTTATATATTAAAAATATGAATGCAGTTCAATATGATAAGACAAATACATGAGTTTATGATAAATTCGTTTTCTGTGATATACCATTGATATGCTCTTTTTTTCTTTAAACGGCAGACTAAACTAAAGTGCTCACATCAACAGATTTGATGTATAAATGGTCAACGCTCAACAGAGTTAGTATAAATGTATTAGTATAAATCTTACTTGTCTCATTGTTAATTCACATTCAATGTCAACTTGTGGTTGCATTGTACAAGGCCAACACAGATGATCGAAGGAAACTAACTCTGCTCTAGTTCCATGAAGTTGCTATTTGGTCTTTACTCAATGCATTGTACATGCATTGTACAAGGCCAACACAGATGATCGAAGGAAACTAACTCTGCTCTAGTTCCATGAAGTTGCTATTTGGTCTTTATTGAAATTTGACAAGGCAGAGTGGCCTGCAACAACTACACCATCTCCACATCTAGTTCATGCTCCAGACATAAATCATGACACTGGTCCTGTGTATCCTGCTGCTGACCCGTCAACACCTGGCCCGTCGGGTGTGAGGCGCCCTCTCTTCACGTCTACACCTAGTGCTGAAGCTGAATCTGATGAAGATAATTCATATTCCACATTAGTGTTTGAAAACAATAGTGAGAGCGACGATTCAGACAGTAGTTTATTGCCAACCCAGAGACAACAGCGACGTGTTGTTATAGCAGAGACTCGCCTGAACTATAAATTGAAACATGAGCTGGTAAAAATCCCCAAACGTCGCAGGTGTGAAGTGTGTTCAAAGTCGGGTATCAGGAAGGAAACTGGTATAGCGTGCAAGACATGCGATGTTCCACTGTGCGTCATACCTTGTTACACCACTTATCACAGGAAAAGGGTGTATTGGGTGGACAAGAAATAACCACCTACATCAGCTTCACTCCACCTAGGAACATCTGTTGAGCAACTTCAGGAATCAGTACCTGAAGGAGGTGGAGTGGAGATAAAATGCTCAACTTATTTTACTACAATCGTCTTTGCTTTGGTAAGTACACATAATTGTCTTAGATTGTTTCAGTATTGTAGTCTATTTTCTTAGGAATATTTTGATACCTAAATGAGAACTGTAGCACGAAAACTAAAGTAAGTATACATGAAACAAGAGAAACTTTTTTTGTGGGTGTTGCGGGTGTGAGTTGGAGTGTCAAGAGCGGGTTCCGGTTGTGTGTTTTCCGTCATCTCTACAGCTGTGAATTCCAAGGAATTGTATTTGATATGCATATATCTGTGTAGGGAATTTTATTCCGAACACTATACAAAAAAAAAACGGTGAAACAAGTATAAACTTGAAAAACATGAGCAAAGTAAAAACTTTTGACGCTCACGGGTACAAACACGCGTAAGATTTTATTCGCCGCAAATTTATTTGACGCTGTGTTGGCCAACTCTACCCATGTTCTTATAGAACTTTCTATTGCGAACACATTGCTATAAAAATGAAATACGTAGCTCCAGAAATAATGTCAGGACAGTGAAATAAGTACAAACATTCAAAGCCCTGCATCACACCAGTGTCGTCCCTGCTGAAATCACGGCTAATGCTTCGCCCAGTTCCCACACTCGTGCGGGTCACCCGATACCATAATTAGACATTGATAGGCATATGTCTGGGTGGGGAATTTTATTGTGAGTTCAGTGATATCAAAATGAGCGCTGTAGGATGACTGTGAGGCTGGCAACAAACGAAAGAGTATGAACATTTACTTCCTGTTTGGGTGTCACGGCGAGTCATCTTCGTGTTTATTTACTTCGTGGTGGGATACCAAATGCTTCGGTGACATTTTATGCATATGATCTTGTAGAGAATTTTATTGCCAACGCATTGATACCAAAATGAAAAACGTAGCTCGAGAATTGAGGTTAGCAGCGTGAAAAGATTAAAAACTTTTTTGTGTTTACGCTTGAGCACAACCCGCTTGTTTTTCCAGCTAGTGCCGCGCGCACTAAAGTGTGCATTATACACACCATAATGCACCAGTACACACAATAAGGTACCAGTACACACTATAAGGCACCAGTACACGCCATAAGGCACCAGAACACACACCATAAGGCACCAGAACACACCATAAGGCACCAGTACACACCATAAGGCACCAGTACACACCATAAGGCACCAGTACACACCATAAGGCACCAGTACACACCATACGGCACCAGTACACACCATAAGGCACCAGTACACACCATAAGGAACCAGTACACACTATAAGGCACCAGTATATACCATAAGGCACCAGTACACACCATAAGGCACCATTACACACCATAAGGCACCAGTACACACCATAAGGCACCAGTACACACCATAAAGCACCAGTACACACTATAAGGCACCAGTACACACCATAAGGCACCAGTACACACCATAAGACACCAGTACACACCATAAGGCACCAGTACGCACCATACGGCACCAGAACACACCATAAGGCACCAGTACACACCATAAAGCACCAGTACACACAATAAAGCCCCAGTACACACCATAAGGAACCAGTACACACCATAAGGCACCAGTATACACAATAAGGTACAAGTACACACCATAAGGCACCAGTACACACCATAATGCACCAGTACACACTATAAGGCACCAGTACACGCCATAATGCACCAGTACACACCATAAGGCACCAGTACACACCATAATGCACCAGTACACATCATATGGCACCAGTACACACCATAAGGCACCAGAACACACACCATAAGGCACCAGTACACACCATAATGCACCAGTATTATACTCTTGTACTCTGTGTGTACTCTTATACTCTTAATTATTTGTTCTTAGTTAATCCCCTTGTCACTAAACCTAGGGCTTTTTATTACCCTGTTAATTAACCATTACTAAGCTAATTATCTTCAAGATCATTTTTTTATGATTATTATTTTTCTTATTATTTTTTATTTTACATTTACATTGTCAGTCTCTACTGATTTTTTGTGTTTTATTTTATGTAACTTCTGTGTCCTCCCTGGCTATCTATTGGATCTTTATTTTACTTCTAAATTGTTACTATTTTATTGTATCTGCTCTTATTCTTGTGTTTTGCTTTATCGTGTATCTTGTATCGTGATCCCTCTGCATCTCTATGCACACTGATATTGATCCTGATCAAAATCTTCTGTCTCATATCTATACCAACCAGCACATTGATCATCATTATTGTAAGTATTTCACAGCACACCAGGCTAAAAACAAACTCCAAAATAGCACCTATCTATCAGTTTATAACCAAAATGTTAGATCACTTGGTAAACATTTTGACGATTTAAATGCACTACTCACAGCACTAGGTACTAACCTATCGTTCATTATTTTAACAGAAACTTGGCTAAATAAAGACTATACCCAACTCTACAACTTAGCTGGTTATAAAGCCATTCATAACTGTAGGCCTAATAAAAAAGGTGGTGGCACAGCTATATATTACCGAGATACATTTATCTGCAACAGTGTTATTAGTGACAGAGATGACTACTGTGAATATACTTTTGCTCAGTTTACAATTAAATCCCTTAAATCCTCTTTGACTATTGGAGCCATCTATAGATTTCCCAATACTAACATAGCTTCTTTCTCAGACAACCTAAGGAATCTTATTATAAACAACAATCTCAACAAAAACCACATCATTCTGGGAGGAGACTTTAATATTGACCTGGGTCAACAAAACTGCTCTCAAGTTGACTATTTCCTTAACAGCATGAACTCCTGTATGCTAATCCCCACTATCACCAAACCTACCCGAGTCACTCAAACATCAGCCACTACCTTGGACCACATATGGACAAACATAACAGCTCCCCTTGTATCTGGAATAATCTACGACAGAACAACTGACCACTATCCTACCTTTCTCATAGCGAACATGGACATAACACCACCAAAAAGCAAGAAATTTTCATTTAGGCTACACAGTGAATCAGCTTTAGACAATCTTACAGAGGCACTTCACAATATTAACTGGGATTCTGAATTCAATAATACCCATGATATAAATTCATTAGCTAACCTCTTCCTCTCCAAAACTCTAAGCCTCTACAACCTTCATTGTCCCCTTCTTACAAAGCAAGTAACTGACAAAAGATTAAACAATCCATGGCTCACAAATGGCATTCTCAACTCAATCAACAAGAAACATGAATATGAAAAGAAAGTTAGGATTGGCCTAGTTTCAAAGGAAGTAGCTAAAAGGTACTCATCAATGCTTACCAGTATCATAAGAAAGGCAAAACTTGCATATTATGTGAATAGATTCAATGAAGCAAAAGGCAACATGAAAAACACTTGGAAAACTATCTCTAGTATCCTAGGAACTAAACAACACTCACATAATCAAATAAAACTCTACAAGGATGGGGATATACCGTCAACTGATTTAGAAATGGCAAATGAATTTAATAGTTTCTTTTCATCGGTTGGTGCTAATCTTGCCAGTAAAATCCCACAGACTCAGACACATATTAACACATATCTCTCAGGCAGCTATCCAAACTCTCTTCTCCTTTCACCAATCAGCCCGGCAGATGTTGTGTCCATCATACACTCTCTAAAAACCAAGGCAGGGAACACCAGTGAAATTCCGTCCATTGTGTACAAGAGAGCCTCCCATGCCCTTGCCCCACCCATAGCACTACTGTTCAACAAATCTATAGAGTGTCACACCTTCCCTGATATCCTCAAAAAAGCAAGAGTAACGCCAGTCCATAAAGGAGGCAATCCGGCGGACATAAACAATTATAGACCAATATCAAATCTACCCATTCTATCAAAAATATTTGAAAAAATTATTTACAAACAGCTCTATTCCTACCTCGTAAAATTCGACATACTCAGCCCCTGCCAGTTTGGCTTCCGGTCCCAAAAGAGTACCAATGATGCAATCATTAGTCTCCTTGACATTATCTACTCAGCCCTTGACAAAAATGAGTTTCCGATTGGACTCTTCATTGACCTAAGAAAAGCCTTTGATACTGTTAATCACAACTACCTCTTATTTAAACTCCAGCATTATGGAATCCGAGGCCTTGCCCTTGACTACATCCGATCCTATCTTAGTGACAGACACCAATATATAACCATCAATGATACAACTTCTTCCACTCTACCAATTACCGTTGGAGTGCCACAGGGCAGTATCTTAGGACCTCTTCTATTTCTTATATATATAAACGATCTGCCTAATGTCTCTAATATTCTCAAACCTATATTGTTTGCTGACGATACTACCCTTATCTACTCAAACCTCAACCCACATACACTAAATAATGTTGTGAATAATGAATTAAAAAAAGTCCACTTATGGATGTCAACGAACAAACTAACATTAAACATCGAAAAGACTTACTACATCTTATTTGGAAGCAAATCATCAAATGCAATTCAGCTACAGATAGACAACATTAACATCAGTAATAAAAATGATGGCAAGTTTCTTGGCCTATTCCTAGACAAGAGACTCAACTTCAGCACCCACATTCAACACATAACTAAGAAAGTCTCTAAGACAGTTGGTATACTCTCCAAAATCAGATATTATGTTCCTAACTCTGCTCTCCTCTCACTATATTATGCACTAATCTACCCCTATCTTAATTATGGTATCTGTGCATGGGGGTCTACCACTGCAAACCACCTTAAGCCCATCATCACACAGCAAAAATCTGCTATCAGAATAATAACTAACTCTGCTTTCAGACAACACTCAGCTCCCTTGTTTAAATCTCTAAACTTGCTAAATATTAACTCCCTCCACACATTCTCTTGTGTCAACTACATTTACAAAACCCTGTTCTTAAATGCAAACCATGCTCTGAAACTCTCCCTGGACAGATGTAATAGGACCCATTATCACCACACCAGAAATAAATATCTCTTTGATATCCCCAGGGTCAAACTTAATCTGTGTAAACACTCTATGCAAATTAAGGGACCTAGTCTATGGAACTCACTCCCTAGTGAATTGAAAAACTGTAAAACTTTTGCCTTATTTAAAAGCAAAACCAAAAAGTACCTAACTTCATCTATTTAGTTTCCTACACTGAGCTTTAAATTTGCTCTGTACCTAGTGGTACCCAATCTCCTAATTTTTATGTAATATCAAACAACCTTATCATTGTGTTCATTGCTGTCTTCTTTTATGTGCTAGCCATATGCTGTATTGTGACTACCAATTTTTGTCAACTACCATTCAAGCTGTCATTGCAATCAATCTTATATTGTTTCTGCTGTATTGTGCCTACCAATTTGTTGTCAACTACCATTTTAAGCTGTCATTGCAATCAATCATAGCTACCTATGTGCTTTAATATACTGTACCTATAATTTTCTCTCATCTTTTTTTTTTTTCATTCCATGTAATCTGTTATCATTTTTTTGTCTATAAATTTTGCAAGTATTTACCTCCTTAAAATTTTCTTAGATTAAGGACCTGCCCGAAACGCTGCGCGTGCTAGTGGCTTTACAAGACTGTAATTACCATAATTGTATCCTCACATTCCTTATGTACATTCTTGTATATGCATAAATAAATAAAATAAATAAATAAATAAATAAGTACACACCATAATGCACCAGTACACACCATAATGCACCAGTACACACCATAAGGCACCAGTACACAATAAGGCACCAGTACACACAATAATGCACCAGTACACACCATAAGGCACCAGTACACTCCATACGGCACCAGTACGCACCATAAGGCACTAGAACACACCATAAGGCACCAGTACACACCATAAAGCACCAGTATACACCATAAGGCCCCAGTACACACCATAAGGTACGAGTACACACTATAAGGCACCAGTACACACCTACAGGTATTTGTTTCTGGTGTGGTGCTCATGGGATCTGTTACAACCTTCTAGGAAGCTTTTAGGGTCAGGATTGACATTACAGTGCAGCGTTTTATATATATAAAATACACATGAGAGTATGTGCAGGGACTTAATATCTAACATATTCAGAGATTTGAGTAAGGGGTCCATATATACTGCCCGGTTGCCTGAAATGCTATATGCCTACTATATTGGCTTTAGGTATTGTATGCACTAGCTCTATCTATAAATCCAACATTATGTTTGTAAATCAACTATGTATGTACTTTCCTGAATAAAATTGACTTTACTCTACACTTATATGCTCTGTGGATTTGTTATCCCCTATCGTTTGGGAGAAAAAAAATGACTAATACGTTCGGCGAATGACTTTGACTTCAACTTCACTTTGACTTCGTTCATGTCATTGTATTTTCCGTAATATATAAAGGTTATGACAATGCAATTATATTATTGTGTGCAAATAAGTTGGAAATTTCATGTACCCTAAAAATAGTAAAATAAAGAATAAGAATAATTAAATAATTGTTGTAGTAAATTGTCACACGTTCATCATACGCAAACGAACACACAGTGTGGAGCGTCAGTAGACCAAGGTCCGCGCCATTTTAAAACACGGCTTCGAATGTAAGTAATGTTTTTCTCATACTAACACTGTGTTATGCAATAGATTAGGTCTTGAATTCACAAATTTAGTTGTTACATCTGACAGAGTATGTTAGACGGTGTAATGCTGGTCCATGTTGACGTATTTGTGGGCTTGGTTGGTTTACATGTGATGGCACACAATATCGGCACCCCACAACATGCTGTTGAAGTTGGAATGCATGGCATAGGCTCCTCACACAATGTTCTTTATGTGGTCCTCAGGTGATAGTTTTCTATTTAGAACCACCCCTAGATCTCTTTCTTTATCAGAATTCCTTAAAGATTTCTCACATGGTTTTCCTAATGATAGATTGTGGGCTGTAAGGGACAGGTTTGATGTATGGATTAGTTGATAGAAGTTCCAGTCCACCTGTAGACAGGGATCTCACATCAGCTTGTATATTATACAAGGATAAGATTTGATAAATTCAGTTATTTGACTGAACACTGGCTCTAACCTAGCCTAGCCTATAGTCTAACCTAGCTCCATAACTAACAGCCATTAGCCGGCTCTGTTTAAATCAGAGATTTAAACATACATAGTCTAACCTAGCTCCATAACTAACAGCCATTAGCCATTAGCCATCCATGCACAGCCATCAGCCGGGCCATAGACCGGCTATTTTGCTTTTTTCCCAAGCCGGTCTATGTTTTTTTTCGATGCCTCAGTGGCCCATGCACAGGTCCGTTCAAGGGGATTAAATAGCCGTTCTATGGCCCCAGGGTTTGTATTTTATCAAACTCTTATTAGAATAATAGATCTCGTAATAATTTTGCAAAAATAGTGGCATTTACTATTTTAAAAAGCTCGGGTGCAGGGGGGGGGGGGGGGTTGTGTAAAAGCCTGGTTTGTGCCTCGGAGAGGCTATGGGATCCAGTAAGATCGTCCTTCCTTTCCTCCCTAGAATCTGGATGTAGCAGGTGCTCAATTGTCAAAAGTGAAAAATTGGGTTTGTCTTCCGAATGCACCATATCTGTAAATTTTCTAATAATCTTTTAAAAATAGTAAATGCCATTATTTTTGCAAAATTATTACAAGATCTATTATACTAATAAGGGTTTGATAAAATACAGTAGACTGCCTACTGGATAATAGTTCCAGTCCACCTGTAGACAGGGATCTCACATCAGCTTGTATATTATACAAGGATAAGATTTGATAAATTCAGTTATTTGACTGAACACTGGCTCTAACCTAGCCTAGCCTATAGTCTAACCTAGCTCCATAACTAACAGCCATTAGCCGGCTCTGTTTAAATCAGAGATTTAAACATACATAGTCTAACCTAGCTCCATAACTAACAGCCATTAGCCATTAGCCATCCATGCACAGCCATCAGCCGGGCCATAGACCGGCTATTTTGCTTTTTTCCCAAGCCGGTCTATGTTTTTTTTCGATGCCTCAGTGGCCCATGCACAGGTCCGTTCAAGGGGATTAAATAGCCGTTCTATGGCCCCAGGGTTTGTATTTTATCAAACTCTTATTAGAATAATAGATCTCGTAATAATTTTGCAAAAATAGTGGCATTTACTATTTTAAAAAGCTCGGGTGCAGGGGGGGGGGGGGGGTTGTGTAAAAGCCTGGTTTGTGCCTCGGAGAGGCTATGGGATCCAGTAAGATCGTCCTTCCTTTCCTCCCTAGAATCTGGATGTAGCAGGTGCTCAATTGTCAAAAGTGAAAAATTGGGTTTGTCTTCCGAATGCACCATATCTGTAAATTTTCTAATAATCTTTTAAAAATAGTAAATGCCATTATTTTTGCAAAATTATTACGAGATCTATTATACTAATAAGGGTTTGATAAAATACAGTAGACTGCCTACTGGATAATAGTTCCAGTCCACCTGTAGACAGGGATCTCACATCAGCTTGTATATTATACAAGGATAAGATTTGATAAATTCAGTTATTTGACTGAACACTGGCTCTAACCTAGCCTAGCCTATAGTCTAACCTAGCTCCATAACTAACAGCCATTAGCCGGCTCTGTTTAAATCAGAGATTTAAACATACATAGTCTAACCTAGCTCCATAACTAACAGCCATTAGCCATTAGCCATCCATGCACAGCCATCAGCCGGGCCATAGACCGGCTATTTTGCTTTTTTCCCAAGCCGGTCTATGTTTTTTTTCGATGCCTCAGTGGCCCATGCACAGGTCCATTCAAGGGGATTAAATAGCCGTTCTATGGCCCCAGGGTTTGTATTTTATCAAACTCTTATTAGAATAATAGATCTCGTAATAATTTTGCAAAAATAGTGGCATTTACTATTTTAAAAAGCTCGGGTGCAGGGGGGGGGGGGTTGTGTAAAAGCCTGGTTTGTGCCTCGGAGAGGCTATGGGATCCAGTAAGATCGTCCTTCCTTTCCTCCCTAGAATCTGGATGTAGCAGGTGCTCAATTGTCAAAAGTGAAAAATTGGGTTTGTCTTCCGAATGCACCATATCTGTAAATTTTCTAATAATCTTTTAAAAATAGTAAATGCCATTATTTTTGCAAAATTATTACGAGATCTATTATACTAATAAGGGTTTGATAAAATACAGTAGACTGCCTACTGGATCATAGTTCCAGTCCACCTGTAGACAGGGATCTCACATCAGCTTGTATATTATACAAGGATAAGATTTGATAAATTCAGTTATTTGACTGAACACTGGCTCTAACCTAGCCTAGCCTATAGTCTAACCTAGCTCCATAACTAACAGCCATTAGCCGGCTCTGTTTAAATCAGAGATTTAAACATACATAGTCTAACCTAGCTCCATAACTAACAGCCATTAGCCATTAGCCATCCATGCACAGCCATCAGCCGGGCCATAGACCGGCTATTTTGCTTTTTTCCCAAGCCGGTCTATGTTTTTTTTCGATGCCTCAGTGGCCCATGCACAGGTCCGTTCAAGGGGATTAAATAGCCGTTCTATGGCCCCAGGGTTTGTATTTTATCAAACTCTTATTAGAATAATAGATCTCGTAATAATTTTGCAAAAATAGTGGCATTTACTATTTTAAAAAGCTCGGGTGCAGGGGGGGGGGGGGGTTGTGTAAAAGCCTGGTTTGTGCCTCGGAGAGGCTATGGGATCCAGTAAGATCGTCCTTCCTTTCCTCCCTAGAATCTGGATGTAGCAGGTGCTCAATTGTCAAAAGTGAAAAATTGGGTTTGTCTTCCGAATGCACCATATCAGTAAATTTTCTAATAATCTTTTAAAAATAGTAAATGCCATTATTTTTGCAAAATTATTACGAGATCTATTATACTAATAAGGGTTTGATAAAATACAGTAGACTGCCTACTGGATAATAGTTCCAGTCCACCTGTAGACAGGGATCTCACATCAGCTTGTATATTATACAAGGATAAGATTTGATAAATTCAGTTATTTGACTGAACACTGGCTCTAACCTAGCCTAGCCTATAGTCTAACCTAGCTCCATAACTAACAGCCATTAGCCGGCTCTGTTTAAATCAGAGATTTAAACATACATAGTCTAACCTAGCTCCATAACTAACAGCCATTAGCCATTAGCCATCCATGCACAGCCATCAGCCGGGCCATAGACCGGCTATTTTGCTTTTTTCCCAAGCCGGTCTATGTTTTTTTTCGATGCCTCAGTGGCCCATGCACAGGTCCATTCAAGGGGATTAAATAGCCGTTCTATGGCCCCAGGGTTTGTATTTTATCAAACTCTTATTAGAATAATAGATCTCGTAATAATTTTGCAAAAATAGTGGCATTTACTATTTTAAAAAGCTCGGGTGCAGGGGGGGGGGGGTTGTGTAAAAGCCTGGTTTGTGCCTCGGAGAGGCTATGGGATCCAGTAAGATCGTCCTTCCTTTCCTCCCTAGAATCTGGATGTAGCAGGTGCTCAATTGTCAAAAGTGAAAAATTGGGTTTGTCTTCCGAATGCACCATATCTGTAAATTTTCTAATAATCTTTTAAAAATAGTAAATGCCATTATTTTTGCAAAATTATTACGAGATCTATTATACTAATAAGGGTTTGATAAAATACAGTAGACTGCCTACTGGATCATAGTTCCAGTCCACCTGTAGACAGGGATCTCACATCAGCTTGTATATTATACAAGGATAAGATTTGATAAATTCAGTTATTTGACTGAACACTGGCTCTAACCTAGCCTAGCCTATAGTCTAACCTAGCTCCATAACTAACAGCCATTAGCCGGCTCTGTTTAAATCAGAGATTTAAACATACATAGTCTAACCTAGCTCCATAACTAACAGCCATTAGCCATTAGCCATCCATGCACAGCCATCAGCCGGGCCATAGACCGGCTATTTTGCTTTTTTCCCAAGCCGGTCTATGTTTTTTTTCGATGCCTCAGTGGCCCATGCACAGGTCCGTTCAAGGGGATTAAATAGCCGTTCTATGGCCCCAGGGTTTGTATTTTATCAAACTCTTATTAGAATAATAGATCTCGTAATAATTTTGCAAAAATAGTGGCATTTACTATTTTAAAAAGCTCGGGTGCAGGGGGGGGGGGGGGTTGTGTAAAAGCCTGGTTTGTGCCTCGGAGAGGCTATGGGATCCAGTAAGATCGTCCTTCCTTTCCTCCCTAGAATCTGGATGTAGCAGGTGCTCAATTGTCAAAAGTGAAAAATTGGGTTTGTCTTCCGAATGCACCATATCAGTAAATTTTCTAATAATCTTTTAAAAATAGTAAATGCCATTATTTTTGCAAAATTATTACGAGATCTATTATACTAATAAGGGTTTGATAAAATACAGTAGACTGCCTACTGGATAATAGTTCCAGTCCACCTGTAGACAGGGATCTCACATCAGCTTGTATATTATACAAGGATAAGATTTGATAAATTCAGTTATTTGACTGAACACTGGCTCTAACCTAGCCTAGCCTATAGTCTAACCTAGCTCCATAACTAACAGCCATTAGCCGGCTCTGTTTAAATCAGAGATTTAAACATACATAGTCTAACCTAGCTCCATAACTAACAGCCATTAGCCATTAGCCATCCATGCACAGCCATCAGCCGGGCCATAGACCGGCTATTTTGCTTTTTTCCCAAGCCGGTCTATGTTTTTTTTTCGATGCCTCAGTGGCCCATGCACAGGTCCGTTCAAGGGGATTAAATAGCTGTTCTATGGCCCCAGGGTTTGTATTTTATCAAACTCTTATTAGAATAATAGATCTCGTAATAATTTTGCAAAAATAGTGGCATTTACTATTTTAAAAAGCTCGGGTGCAGGGGGGGGGGGGGGTTGTGTAAAAGCCTGGTTTGTGCCTCGGAGAGGCTATGGGATCCAGTAAGATCGTCCTTCCTTTCCTCCCTAGAATCTGGATGTAGCAGGTGCTCAATTGTCAAAAGTGAAAAATTGGGTTTTTCTTCCGAATGCACCATATCTGTAAATTTTCTAATAATCTTTTAAAAATAGTAAATGCCATTATTTTTGCAAAATTATTACGAGATCTATTATACTAATAAGGGTTTGATAAAATACAGTAGACTGCCTACTGGATAATAGTTCCAGTCCACCTGTAGACAGGGATCTCACATCAGCTTGTATATTATACAAGGATAAGATTTGATAAATTCAGTTATTTGACTGAACACTGGCTCTAACCTAGCCTAGCCTATAGTCTAACCTAGCTCCATAACTAACAGCCATTAGCCGGCTCTGTTTAAATCAGAGATTTAAACATACATAGTCTAACCTAGCTCCATAACTAACAGCCATTAGCCATTAGCCATCCATGCACAGCCATCAGCCGGGCCATAGACCGGCTATTTTGCTTTTTTCCCAAGCCGGTCTATGTTTTTTTTCGATGCCTCAGTGGCCCATGCACAGGTCCGTTCAAGGGGATTAAATAGCCGTTCTATGGCCCCAGGGTTTGTATTTTATCAAACTCTTATTAGAATAATAGATCTCGTAATAATTTTGCAAAAATAGTGGCATTTACTATTTTAAAAAGCTCGGGTGCAGGGGGGGGGGGTTGTGTAAAAGCCTGGTTTGTGCCTCGGAGAGGGTATGGGATCCAGTAAGATCGTCCTTCCTTTCCTCCCTAGAATCTGGATGTAGCAGGTGCTCAATTGTCAAAAGTGAAAAATTGGGTTTGTCTTCCGAATGCACCATATCTGTAAATTTTCTAATAATCTTTTAAAAATAGTAAATGCCATTATTTTTGCAAAATTATTACGAGATCTATTATACTAATAAGGGTTTGATAAAATACAGTAGACTGCCTACTGGATAATAGTTCCAGTCCACCTGTAGACAGGGATCTCACATCAGCTTGTATATTATACAAGGATAAGATTTGATAAATTCAGTTATTTGACTGAACACTGGCTCTAACCTAGCCTAGCCTATAGTCTAACCTAGCTCCATAACTAACAGCCATTAGCCGGCTCTGTTTAAATCAGAGATTTAAACATACATAGTCTAACCTAGCTCCATAACTAACAGCCATTAGCCATCCATGCACAGCCATCAGCCGGGCCATAGACCGGCTATTTTGCTTTTTTCCCAAGCCGGTCTATGTTTTTTTTCGATGCCTCAGTGGCCCATGCACAGGTCCGTTCAAGGGGATTAAATAGCCGTTCTATGGCCCCAGGGTTTGTATTTTATCAAACTCTTATTAGAATAATAGATCTCGTAATAATTTTGCAAAAATAGTGGCATTTACTATTTTAAAAAGCTCGGGTGCAGGGGGGGGGGGGTTGTGTAAAAGCCTGGTTTGTGCCTCGGAGAGGCTATGGGATCCAGTAAGATCGTCCTTCCTTTCCTCCCTAGAATCTGGATGTAGCAGGTGCTCAATTGTCAAAAGTGAAAAATTGGGTTTGTCTTCCGAATGCACCATATCTGTAAATTTTCTAATAATCTTTTAAAAATAGTAAATGCCATTATTTTTGCAAAATTATTACGAGATCTATTATACTAATAAGGGTTTGATAAAATACAGTAGACTGCCTACTGGATAATAGTTCCAGTCCACCTGTAGACAGGGATCTCACATCAGCTTGTATATTATACAAGGATAAGATTTGATAAATTCAGTTATTTGACTGAACACTGGCTCTAACCTAGCCTAGCCTGTAGTCTAACCTAGCTCCATAACTAACAGCCATTAGCCGGCTCTGTTTAAATCAGAGATTTAAACATACATAGTCTAACCTAGCTCCATAACTAACAGCCATTAGCCATTAGCCATCCATGCACAGCCATCAGCCGGGCCATAGACCGGCTATTTTGCTTTTTTCCCAAGCCGGTCTATGTTTTTTTTCGATGCCTCAGTGGCCCATGCACAGGTCCGTTCAAGGGGATTAAATAGCCGTTCTATGGCCCCAGGGTTTGTATTTTATCAAACTCTTATTAGAATAATAGATCTCGTAATAATTTTGCAAAAATAGTGGCATTTACTATTTTAAAAAGCTCGGGTGCAGGGGGGGGGGGGGGTTGTGTAAAAGCCTGGTTTGTGCCTCGGAGAGGCTATGGGATCCAGTAAGATCGTCCTTCCTTTCCTCCCTAGAATCTGGATGTAGCAGGTGCTCAATTGTCAAAAGTGAAAAATTGGGTTTGTCTTCCAAATGCACCATATCTGTAAATTTTCTAATAATCTTTTAAAAATAGTGAATGCCATTATTTTTGCAAAATTATTACGAGATCTATTATACTAATAAGGGTTTGATAAAATACAGTAGACTGCCTACTGGATAATAGTTCCAGTCCACCTGTAGACAGGGATCTCACATCAGCTTGTATATTATACAAGGATAAGATTTGATAAATTCAGTTATTTGACTGAACACTGGCTCTAACCTAGCCTAGCCTATAGTCTAACCTAGCTCCATAACTAACAGCCATTAGCCGGCTCTGTTTAAATCAGAGATTTAAACATACATAGTCTAACCTAGCTCCATAACTAACAGCCATTTGCCATTAGCCATCCATGCACAGCCATCAGCCGGGCCATAGACCGGCTATTTTGCTTTTTTCCCAAGCCGGTCTATGTTTTTTTTCGATGCCTCAGTGGCCCATGCACAGGTCCGTTCAAGGGGATTAAATAGCCGTTCTATGGCCCCAGGGTTTGTATTTTATCAAACTCTTATTAGAATAATAGATCTCGTAATAATTTTGCAAAAATAGTGGCATTTACTATTTTAAAAAGCTCGGGTGCAGGGGAGGGGGTTGTGTAAAAGCCTGGTTTGTGCCTCGGAGAGGCTATGGGATCCAGTAAGATCGTCCTTCCTTTCCTCCCTAGAATCTGGATGTAGCAGGTGCTCAATTGTCAAAAGTGAAAAATTGGGTTTGTCTTCCGAATGCACCATATCTGTAAATTTTCTAATAATCTTTTAAAAATAGTAAATGCCATTATTTTTGCAAAATTATTACGAGATCTATTATACTAATAAGGGTTTGATAAAATACAGTAGACTGCCTACTGGATAATAGTTCCAGTCCACCTGTAGACAGGGATCTCACATCAGCTTGTATATTATACAAGGATAAGATTTGATAAATTCAGTTATTTGACTGAACACTGGCTCTAACCTAGCCTAGCCTATAGTCTAACCTAGCTCCATAACTAACAGCCATTAGCCGGCTCTGTTTAAATCAGAGATTTAAACATACATAGTCTAACCTAGCTCCATAACTAACAGCCATTAGCCATTAGCCATCCATGCACAGCCATCAGCCGGGCCATAGACCGGCTATTTTGCTTTTTTCCCAAGCCG
This sequence comes from Procambarus clarkii, assembly GCF_040958095.1. Taxonomy (NCBI): domain Eukaryota; kingdom Metazoa; phylum Arthropoda; class Malacostraca; order Decapoda; family Cambaridae; genus Procambarus; species Procambarus clarkii. The sequence continues at coordinate 310,247 of NC_091153.1, read as the reverse complement.
GTCTATGTTTTTTTTCGATACCTCAGTGGCCCATGCACAGGTCCGTTCAAGGGGATTAAATAGCCGTTCTATGGCCCCAGGGTTTGTATTTTATCAAACTCTTATTAGAATAATAGATCTCGTAATAATTTTGCAAAAATAGTGGCATTTACTATTTTAAAAAGCTCGGGTGCAGGGGGGGGGGGGTTGTGTAAAAGCCTGGTTTGTGCCTCGGAGAGGCTATGGGATCCAGTAAGATCGTCCTTCCTTTCCTCCCTAGAATCTGGATGTAGCAGGTGCTCAATTGTCAAAAGTGAAAAATTGGGTTTGTCTTCCGAATGCACCATATCTGTAAATTTTCTAATAATCTTTTAAAAATAGTAAATGCCATTATTTTTGCAAAATTATTACGAGATCTATTATACTAATAAGGGTTTGATAAAATACAGTAGACTGCCTACTGGATAATAGTTCCAGTCCACCTGTAGACAGGGATCTCACATCAGCTTGTATATTATACAAGGATAAGATTTGATAAATTCAGTTATTTGACTGAACACTGGCTCTAACCTAGCCTAGCCTATAGTCTAACCTAGCTCCATAACTAACAGCCATTAGCCGGCTCTGTTTAAATCAGAGATTTAAACATACATAGTCTAACCTAGCTCCATAACTAACAGCCATTAGCCATTAGCCATCCATGCACAGCCATCAGCCGGGCCATAGACCGGCTATTTTGCTTTTTTCCCAAGCCGGTCTATGTTTTTTTTCGATGCCTCAGTGGCCCATGCACAGATCCGTTCAAGGGGATTAAATAGCCGTTCTATGGCCCCAGGGTTTGTATTTTATCAAACTCTTATTAGAATAATAGATCTCGTAATAATTTTGCAAAAATAGTGGCATTTACTATTTTAAAAAGCTCGGGTGCAGGGGGGGGGGGTTGTGTAAAAGCCTGGTTTGTGCCTCGGAGAGGCTATGGGATCCAGTAAGATCGTCCTTCCTTTCCTCCCTAGAATCTGGATGTAGCAGGTGCTCAATTGTCAAAAGTGAAAAATTGGGTTTGTCTTCCGAATGCACCATATCTGTAAATTTTCTAATAATCTTTTAAAAATAGTAAATGCCATTATTTTTGCAAAATTATTACGAGATCTATTATACTAATAAGGGTTTGATAAAATACAGTAGACTGCCTACTGGATAATAGTTCCAGTCCACCTGTAGACAGGGATCTCACATCAGCTTGTATATTATACAAGGATAAGATTTGATAAATTCAGTTATTTGACTGAACACTGGCTCTAACCTAGCCTAGCCTATAGTCTAACCTAGCTCCATAACTAACAGCCATTAGCCGGCTCTGTTTAAATCAGAGATTTAAACATACATAGTCTAACCTAGCTCCATAACTAACAGCCATTAGCCATCCATGCACAGCCATCAGCCGGGCCATAGACCGGCTATTTTGCTTTTTTCCCAAGCCGGTCTATGTTTTTTTTTCGATGCCTCAGTGGCCCATGCACAGGTCCGTTCAAGGGGATTAAATAGCCGTTCTATGGCCCCAGGGTTTGTATTTTATCAAACTCTTATTAGAATAATAGATCTCGTAATAATTTTGCAAAAATAGTGGCATTTACTATTTTAAAAAGCTCGGGTGCAGGGGGGGGGGGTTGTGTAAAAGCCTGGTTTGTGCCTCGGAGAGGCTATGGGATCCAGTAAGATCGTCCTTCCTTTCCTCCCTAGAATCTGGATGTAGCAGGTGCTCAATTGTCAAAAGTGAAAAATTGGGTTTGTCTTCCGAATGCACCATATCTGTAAATTTTCTAATAATCTTTTAAAAATAGTAAATGCCATTATTTTTGCAAAATTATTACGAGATCTATTATACTAATAAGGGTTTGATAAAATACAGTAGACTGCCTACTGGATAATAGTTCCAGTCCACCTGTAGACAGGGATCTCACATCAGCTTGTATATTATACAAGGATAAGATTTGATAAATTCAGTTATTTGACTGAACACTGCTTGTATATCATCAGCTTGTATATTATACAAGGATAAGATTTGATAAATTCAGTTATTTGACTGAACACTGGCTCTAACCTAGCCTAGCCTATAGTCTAACCTAGCTCCATAACTAACAGCCATTAGCCGGCTCTGTTTAAATCAGAGATTTAAACATACATAGTCTAACCTAGCTCCATAACTAACAGCCATTAGCCATCCATGCACAGCCATCAGCCGGGCCATAGACCGGCTATTTTGCTTTTTTCCCAAGCCGGTCTATGTTTTTTTTCGATGCCTCAGTGGCCCATGCACAGGTCCGTTCAAGGGGATTAAATAGCCGTTCTATGGCCCCAGGGTTTGTATTTTATCAAACTCTTATTAGAATAATAGATCTCGTAATAATTTTGCAAAAATAGTGGCATTTACTATTTTAAAAAGCTCGGGTGCAGGGGGGGGGGGGGGTTGTGTAAAAGCCTGGTTTGTGCCTCGGAGAGGCTATGGGATCCAGTAAGATCGTCCTTCCTTTCCTCCCTAGAATCTGGATGTAGCAGGTGCTCAATTGTCAAAAGTGAAAAATTGGGTTTGTCTTCCGAATGCACCATATCTGTAAATTTTCTAATAATCTTTTAAAAATAGTAAATGCCATTATTTTTGCAAAATTATTACGAGATCTATTATACTAATAAGGGTTTGATAAAATACAGTAGACTGCCTACTGGATAATAGTTCCAGTCCACCTGTAGACAGGGATCTCACATCAGCTTGTATATTATACAAGGATAAGATTTGATAAATTCAGTTATTTGACTGAACACTGGCTCTAACCTAGCCTAGCCTATAGTCTAACCTAGCTCCATAACTAACAGCCATTAGCCGGCTCTGTTTAAATCAGAGATTTAAACATACATAGTCTAACCTAGCTCCATAACTAACAGCCATTAGCCATTAGCCATCCATGCACAGCCATCAGCCGGGCCATAGACCGGCTATTTTGCTTTTTTCCCAAGCCGGTCTATGTTTTTTTTCGATGCCTCAGTGGCCCATGCACAGGTCCGTTCAAGGGGATTAAATAGCCGTTCTATGGCCCCAGGGTTTGTATTTTATCAAACTCTTATTAGAATAATAGATCTCGTAATAATTTTGCAAAAATAGTGGCATTTACTATTTTAAAAAGCTCGGGTGCAGGGGGGGGGGGGTTGTGTAAAAGCCTGGTTTGTGCCTCGGAGAGGCTATGGGATCCAGTAAGATCGTCCTTCCTTTCCTCCCTAGAATCTGGATGTAGCAGGTGCTCAATTGTCAAAAGTGAAAAATTGGGTTTGTCTTCCGAATGCACCATATCTGTAAATTTTCTAATAATCTTTTAAAAATAGTAAATGCCATTATTTTTGCAAAATTATTACGAGATCTATTATACTAATAAGGGTTTGATAAAATACAGTAGACTGCCTACTGGATAATAGTTCCAGTCCACCTGTAGACAGGGATCTCACATCAGCTTGTATATTATACAAGGATAAGATTTGATAAATTCAGTTATTTGACTGAACACTGGCTCTAACCTAGCCTAGCCTATAGTCTAACCTAGCTCCATAACTAACAGCCATTAGCCGGCTCTGTTTAAATCAGAGATTTAAACATACATAGTCTAACCTAGCTCCATAACTAACAGCCATTAGCCATCCATGCACAGCCATCAGCCGGGCCATAGACCGGCTATTTTGCTTTTTTCCCAAGCCGGTCTATGTTTTTTTTCGATGCCTCAGTGGCCCATGCACAGGTCCGTTCAAGGGGATTAAATAGCCGTTCGATGGCCCCAGGGTTTGTATTTTATCAAACTCTTATTAGAATAATAGATCTCGTAATAATTTTGCAAAAATAGTGGCATTTACTATTTTAAAAAGCTCGGGTGCAGGGGGGGGGGGTTGTGTAAAAGCCTGGTTTGTGCCTCGGAGAGGCTATGGGATCCAGTAAGATCGTCCTTCCTTTCCTCCCTAGAATCTGGATGTAGCAGGTGCTCAATTGTCAAAAGTGAAAAATTGGGTTTGTCTTCCGAATGCACCATATCTGTAAATTTTCTAATAATCTTTTAAAAATAGTAAATGCCATTATTTTTGCAAAATTATTACGAGATCTATTATACTAATAAGGGTTTGATAAAATACAGTAGACTGCCTACTGGATAATAGTTCCAGTCCACCTGTAGACAGGGATCTCACATCAGCTTGTATATTATACAAGGATAAGATTTGATAAATTCAGTTATTTGACTGAACACTGCTTGTATATCATCAGCTTGTATATTATACAAGGATAAGATTTGATAAATTCAGTTATTTGACTGAACACTGGCTCTAACCTAGCCTAGCCTATAGTCTAACCTAGCTCCATAACTAACAGCCATTAGCCGGCTCTGTTTAAATCAGAGATTTAAACATACATAGTCTAACCTAGCTCCATAACTAACAGCCATTAGCCATCCATGCACAGCCATCAGCCGGGCCATAGACCGGCTATTTTGCTTTTTTCCCAAGCCGGTCTATGTTTTTTTTCGATGCCTCAGTGGCCCATGCACAGGTCCGTTCAAGGGGATTAAATAGCCGTTCTATGGCCCCAGGGTTTGTATTTTATCAAACTCTTATTAGAATAATAGATCTCGTAATAATTTTGCAAAAATAGTGGCATTTACTATTTTAAAAAGCTCGGGTGCAGGGGGGGGGGGGGTTGTGTAAAAGCCTGGTTTGTGCCTCGGAGAGGCTATGGGATCCAGTAAGATCGTCCTTCCTTTCCTCCCTAGAATCTGGATGTAGCAGGTGCTCAATTGTCAAAAGTGAAAAATTGGGTTTGTCTTCCGAATGCACCATATCTGTAAATTTTCTAATAATCTTTTAAAAATAGTAAATGCCATTATTTTTGCAAAATTATTACGAGATCTATTATACTAATAAGGGTTTGATAAAATACAGTAGACTGCCTACTGGATAATAGTTCCAGTCCACCTGTAGACAGGGATCTCACATCAGCTTGTATATTATACAAGGATAAGATTTGATAAATTCAGTTATTTGACTGAACACTGGCTCTAACCTAGCCTAGCCTATAGTCTAACCTAGCTCCATAACTAACAGCCATTAGCCGGCTCTGTTTAAATCAGAGATTTAAACATACATAGTCTAACCTAGCTCCATAACTAACAGCCATTAGCCATTAGCCATCCATGCACAGCCATCAGCCGGGCCATAGACCGGCTATTTTGCTTTTTTCCCAAGCCGGTCTATGTTTTTTTTCGATGCCTCAGTGGCCCATGCACAGGTCCGTTCAAGGGGATTAAATAGCCGTTCTATGGCCCCAGGGTTTGTATTTTATCAAACTCTTATTAGAATAATAGATCTCGTAATAATTTTGCAAAAATAGTGGCATTTACTATTTTAAAAAGCTCGGGTGCAGGGGGGGGGGGTTGTGTAAAAGCCTGGTTTGTGCCTCGGAGAGGCTATGGGATCCAGTAAGATCGTCCTTCCTTTCCTCCCTAGAATCTGGATGTAGCAGGTGCTCAATTGTCAAAAGTGAAAAATTGGGTTTGTCTTCCGAATGCACCATATCTGTAAATTTTCTAATAATCTTTTAAAAATAGTAAATGCCATTATTTTTGCAAAATTATTACGAGATCTATTATACTAATAAGGATTTGATAAAATACAGTAGACTGCCTACTGGATAATAGTTCCAGTCCACCTGTAGACAGGGATCTCACATCAGCTTGTATATTATACAAGGATAAGATTTGATAAATTCAGTTATTTGACTGAACACTGGCTCTGTTTAAATCAGAGATTTAAACATACATAGTCTAACCTAGCTCCATAACTAACAGCCATTAGCTATTAGCCATCCATGCACAGCCATCAGCCGGGCTATAGACCGGCTATTTTGCTTTTTTCCCAAGCCGGTCTATGTTTTTTTTCGATGCCTCAGTGGCCCATGCACAGGTCCGTTCAAGGGGATTAAATAGCCGTTCTATGGCCCCAGGGTTTGTATTTTATCAAACTCTTATTAGAATAATAGATCTCGTAATAATTTTGCAAAAATAGTGGCATTTACTATTTTAAAAAGCTCGGGTGCAGGGGGGGGGGGGGGTTGTGTAAAAGCCTGGTTTGTGCCTCGGAGAGGCAATGGGATCCAGTAAGATCGTCCTTCCTTTCCTCCCTAGAATCTGGATGTAGCAGGTGCTCAATTGTCAAAAGTGAAAAATTGGGTTTGTCTTCCGAATGCACCATATCTGTAAATTTTCTAATAATCTTTTAAAAATAGTAAATGCCATTATTTTTGCCAAATTATTACGAGATCTATTATACTAATAAGGGTTTGATAAAATACAGTAGACTGCCTACTGGATAATAGTTCCAGTCCACCTGTAGACAGGGATCTCACATCAGCTTGTATATTATACAAGGATAAGATTTGATAAATTCAGTTATTTGACTGAACACTGGCTCTAACCTAGCCTAGCCTATAGTCTAACCTAGCTCCATAACTAACAGCCATTAGCCGGCTCTGTTTAAATCAGAGATTTAAACATACATAGTCTAACCTAGCTCCATAACTAACAGCCATTAGCCATTAGCCATCCATGCACAGCCATCAGCCGGGCCATAGACCGGCTATTTTGCTTTTTTCCCAAGCCGGTCTATGTTTTTTTTCGATGCCTCAGTGGCCCATGCACAGGTCCGTTCAAGGGGATTAAATAGCCGTTCTATGGCCCCAGGGATTGTATTTTATCAAACTCTTATTAGAATAATAGATCTCGTAATAATTTTGCAAAAATAGTGGCATTTACTATTTTAAAAAGCTCGGGTGCAGGGGGGGGGGGGTTGTGTAAAAGCCTGGTTTGTGCCTCGGAGAGGCTATGGGATCCAGTAAGATCGTCCTTCCTTTCCTCCCTAGAATCTGGATGTAGCAGGTGCTCAATTGTCAAAAGTGAAAAATTGGGTTTGTCTTCCGAATGCACCATATCTGTAAATTTTCTAATAATCTTTTAAAAATAGTAAATGCCATTATTTTTGCAAAATTATTACGAGATCTATTATACTAATAAGGGTTTGATAAAATACAGTAGACTGCCTACTGGATAATAGTTCCAGTCCACCTGTAGACAGGGATCTCACATCAGCTTGTATATTATACAAGGATAAGATTTGATAAATTCAGTTATTTGACTGAACACTGCTTGTATATCATCAGCTTGTATATTATACAAGGATAAGATTTGATAAATTCAGTTATTTGACTGAACACTGGCTCTAACCTAGCCTAGCCTATAGTCTAACCTAGCTCCATAACTAACAGCCATTAGCCGGCTCTGTTTAAATCAGAGATTTAAACATACATAGTCTAACCTAGCTCCATAACTAACAGCCATTAGCTATCCATGCACAGCCATCAGCCGGGCCATAGACCGGCTATTTTGCTTTTTTCCCAAGCCGGTCTATGTTTTTTTTCGATGCCTCAGTGGCCCATGCACAGGTCCGTTCAAGGGGATTAAATAGCCGTTCTATGGCCCCAGGGTTTGTATTTTATCAAACTCTTATTAGAATAATAGATCTCGTAATAATTTTGCAAAAATAGTGGCATTTACTATTTTAAAAAGCTCGGGTGCGGGGGGGGGGGGTTGTGTAAAAGCCTGGTTTGTGCCTCGGAGAGGCTATGGGATCCAGTAAGATCGTCCTTCCTTTCCTCCCTAGAATCTGGATGTAGCAGGTGCTCAATTGTCAAAAGTGAAAAATTGGGTTTGTCTTCCGAATGCACCATATCTGTAAATTTTCTAATAATCTTTTAAAAATAGTAAATGCCATTATTTTTGCAAAATTATTACGAGATCTATTATACTAATAAGGGTTTGATAAAATATAGTAGACTGCCTACTGGATAATAGTTCCAGTCCACCTGTAGACAGGGATCTCACATCAGCTTGTATATTATACAAGGATAAGATTTGATAAATTCAGTTATTTGACTGAACACTGGCTCTAACCTAGCCTAGCCTATAGTCTAACCTAGCTCCATAACTAACAGCCATTAGCCGGCTCTGTTTAAATCAGAGATTTAAACATACATAGTCTAACCTAGCTCCATAACTAACAGCCATTAGCCATTAGCCATCCATGCACAGCCATCAGCCGGGCCATAGACCGGCTATTTTGCTTTTTTCCCAAGCCGGTCTATGTTTTTTTTCAATGCCTCAGTGGCCCATGCACAGGTCCGTTCAAGGGGATTAAATAGCCGTTCTATGGCCCCAGGGTTTGTATTTTATCAAACTCTTATTAGAATAATAGATCTCGTAATAATTTTGCAAAAATAGTGGCATTTACTATTTTAAAAAGCTCGGGTGCAGGGGGGGGGGGTTGTCTAAAAGCCTGGTTTGTGCCTCGGAGAGGCTATGGGATCCAGTAAGATCGTCCTTCCTTTCCTCCCTAGAATCTGGATGTAGCAGGTGCTCAATTGTCAAAAGTGAAAAATTGGGTTTGTCTTCCGAATGCACCATATCTGTAAATTTTCTAATAATCTTTTAAAAATAGTAAATGCCATTATTTTTGCAAAATTATTACGAGATCTATTATACTAATAAGGGTTTGATAAAATACAGTAGACTGCCTACTGGATAATAGTTCCAGTCCACCTGTAGACAGGGATCTCACATCAGCTTGTATATTATACAAGGATAAGATTTGATAAATTCAGTTATTTGACTGAACACTGGCTCTGTTTAAATCAGAGATTTAAACATACATAGTCTAACCTAGCTCCATAACTAACAGCCATTAGCCATCCATGCACAGCCATCAGCCGGGCTATAGACCGGCTATTTTGCTTTTTTCCCAAGCCGGTCTATGTTTTTTTTCGATGCCTCAGTGGCCGATGCACAGGTCCATTCAAGGGGATTAAATAGCCGTTCTATGGCCCCAGGGTTTGTATTTTATCAAACTCTTATTAGAATAATAGATCTCGTAATAATTTTGCAAAAATAGTGGCATTTACTATTTTAAAAAGCTCGGGTGCAGGGGGTGGGGGGTTGTGTAAAAGCCTGGTTTGTGCCTCGGAGAGGCTATGGGATCCAGTAAGATCGTCCTTCCTTTCCTCCCTAGAATCTGGATGTAGCAGGTGCTCAATTGTCAAAAGTGAAAAATTGGGTTTGTCTTCCGAATGCACCATATCTGTAAATTTTCTAATAATCTTTTAAAAATAATAAATGCCATTAATTTTGCAAAATTATTACGAGATCTATTATACTAATAAGGGTTTGATAAAATACAGTAGACTGCCTACTGGATAATAGTTCCAGTCCACCTGTAGACAGGGATCTCACATCAGCTTGTATATTATACAAGGATAAGATTTGATAAATTCAGTTATTTGACTGAACACTGCTTGTATATCATCAGCTTGTATATTATACAAGGATAAGATTTGATAAATTCAGTTATTTGACTGAACACTGGCTCTAACCTAGCCTAGCCTATAGTCTAACCTAGCTCCATAACTAACAGCCATTAGCCGGCTCTGTTTAAATCAGAGATTTAAACATACATAGTCTAACCTAGCTCCATAACTAACAGCCATTAGCTATCCATGCACAGCCATCAGCCGGGCCATAGACCGGCTATTTTGCTTTTTTCCCAAGCCGGTCTATGTTTTTTTTCGATGCCTCAGTGGCCCATGCACAGGTCCGTTCAAGGGGATTAAATAGCCGTTCTATGGCCCCAGGGTTTGTATTTTATCAAACTCTTATTAGAATAATAGATCTCGTAATAATTTTGCAAAAATAGTGGCATTTACTATTTTAAAAAGCTCGGGTGCGGGGGGGGGGGGTTGTGTAAAAGCCTGGTTTGTGCCTCGGAGAGGCTATGGGATCCAGTAAGATCGTCCTTCCTTTCCTCCCTAGAATCTGGATGTAGCAGGTGCTCAATTGTCAAAAGTGAAAAATTGGGTTTGTCTTCCGAATGCACCATATCTGTAAATTTTCTAATAATCTTTTAAAAATAGTAAATGCCATTATTTTTGCAAAATTATTACGAGATCTATTATACTAATAAGGGTTTGATAAAATATAGTAGACTGCCTACTGGATAATAGTTCCAGTCCACCTGTAGACAGGGATCTCACATCAGCTTGTATATTATACAAGGATAAGATTTGATGAATTCAGTTATTTGACTGAACACTGGCTCTAACCTAGCCTAGCCTATAGTCTAACCTAGCTCCATAACTAACAGCCATTAGCCGGCTCTGTTTAAATCAGAGATTTAAACATACATAGTCTAACCTAGCTCCATAACTAACAGCCATTAGCCATTAGCCATCCATGCACAGCCATCAGCCGGGCCATAGACCGGCTATTTTGCTTTTTTCCCAAGCCGGTCTATGTTTTTTTTCAATGCCTCAGTGGCCCATGCACAGGTCCGTTCAAGGGGATTAAATAGCCGTTCTATGGCCCCAGGGTTTGTATTTTATCAAACTCTTATTAGAATAATAGATCTCGTAATAATTTTGCAAAAATAGTGGCATTTACTATTTTAAAAAGCTCGGGTGCAGGGGGGGGGGGGTTGTGTAAAAGCCTGGTTTGTGCCTCGGAGAGGCTATGGGATCCAGTAAGATCGTCCTTCCTTTCCTCCCTAGAATCTGGATGTAGCAGGTGCTCAATTGTCAAAAGTGAAAAATTGGGTTTGTCTTCCGAATGCACCATATCTGTAAATTTTCTAATAATCTTTTAAAAATAGTAAATGCCATTATTTTTGCAAAATTATTACGAGATCTATTATACTAATAAGGGTTTGATAAAATACAGTAGACTGCCTACTGGATAATAGTTCCAGTCCACCTGTAGACAGGGATCTCACATCAGCTTGTATATTATACAAGGATAAGATTTGATAAATTCAGTTATTTGACTGAACACTGGCTCTGTTTAAATCAGAGATTTAAACATACATAGTCTAACCTAGCTCCATAACTAACAGCCATTAGCCATCCATGCACAGCCATCAGCCGGGCTATAGACCGGCTATTTTGCTTTTTTCCCAAGCCGGTCTATGTTTTTTTTCGATGCCTCAGTGGCCGATGCACAGGTCCGTTCAAGGGGATTAAATAGCCGTTCTATGGCCCCAGGGTTTGTATTTTATCAAACTCTTATTAGAATAATAGATCTCGTAATAATTTTGCAAAAATAGTGGCATTTACTATTTTAAAAAGCTCGGGTGCAGGGGGTGGGGGGTTGTGTAAAAGCCTGGTTTGTGCCTCGGAGAGGCTATGGGATCCAGTAAGATCGTCCTTCCTTTCCTCCCTAGAATCTGGATGTAGCAGGTGCTCAATTGTCAAAAGTGAAAAATTGGGTTTGTCTTCCGAATGCACCATATCTGTAAATTTTCTAATAATCTTTTATAAATAGTAAATGCCATTATTTTTGCAAAATTATTACGAGATCTATTATACTAATAAGGGTTTGATAAAATACAGTAGACTGCCTACTGGATAATAGTTCCAGTCCACCTGTAGACAGGGATCTCACATCAGCTTGTATATTATACAAGGATAAGATTTGATAAATTCAGTTATTTGACTGAACACTGCTTGTATATCATCAGCTTGTATATTATACAAGGATAAGATTTGATAAATTCAGTTATTTGACTGAACACTGGCTCTAACCTAGCCTAGCCTATAGTCTAACCTAGCTCCATAACTAACAGCCATTAGCCGGCTCTGTTTAAATCAGAGATTTAAACATACATAGTCTAACCTAGCTCCATAACTAACAGCCATTAGCCATCCATGCACAGCCATCAGCCGGGCCATAGACCGGCTATTTTGCTTTTTTCCCAAGCCGGTCTATGTTTTTTTTCGATGCCTCAGTGGCCCATGCACAGGTCCGTTCAAGGGGATTAAATAGCCGTTCTATGGCCCCAGGGTTTGTATTTTATCAAACTCTTATTAGAATAATAGATCTCGTAATAATTTTGCAAAAATAGTGGCATTTACTATTTTAAAAAGCTCGGGTGCAGGGGGGGGGGGGTTGTGTAAAAGCCTGGTTTGTGCCTCGGAGAGGCTATGGGATCCAGTAAGATCGTCCTTCCTTTCCTCCCTAGAATCTGGATGTAGCAGGTGCTCAATTGTCAAAAGTGAAAAATTGGGTTTGTCTTCCGAATGCACCATATCTGTAAATTTTCTAATAATCTTTTAAAAATAGTAAATGCCATTATTTTTGCAAAATTATTACGAGATCTATTATACTAATAAGGGTTTGATAAAATACAGTAGACTGCCTACTGGATAATAGTTCCAGTCCACCTGTAGACAGGGATCTCACATCAGCTTGTATATTATACAAGGATAAGATTTGATAAATTCAGTTATTTGACTGAACACTGGCTCTAACCTAGCCTAGCCTATAGTCTAACCTAGCTCCATAACTAACAGCCATTAGCCGACTCTGTTTAAATCAGAGATTTAAACATACATAGTCTAACCTAGCTCCATAACTAACAGCCATTAGCCATCCATGCACAGCCATCAGCCGGGCCATAGACCGGCTATTATGCTTTTTTCCCAAGCCGGTCTATGTTTTTTTTCGATGCCTCAGTGGCCCATGCACAGGTCCGTTCAAGGGGATTAAATAGCCGTTCTATGGCCCCAGGGTTTGTATTTTATCAAACTCTTATTAGAATAATAGATCTCGTAATAATTTTGCAAAAATAGTGGCATTTACTATTTTAAAAAGCTAGGGTGCAGGGGGGGGGGGGTTGTAAAAGCCTGGTTTGTGCCTCGGAGAGGCTATGGGATCCAGTAAGATCGTCCTTCCTTTCCTCCCTAGAATCTGGATGTAGCAGGTGCTCAATTGTCAAAAGTGAAAAATTGGGTTTGTCTTCCGAATGCACCATATCTGTAAATTTTCTAATAATCTTTTAAAAATAGTAAATGCCATTATTTTTGCAAAATTATTACGAGATCTATTATACTAATAAGGGTTTGATAAAATACAGTAGACTGCCTACTGGATAATAGTTCCAGTCCACCTGTAGACAGGGATCTCACATCAGCTTGTATATTATACAAGGATAAGATTTGATAAATTCAGTTATTTGACTGAACACTGGCTCTGTTTAAATCAGAGATTTAAACATACATAGTCTAACCTAGCTCCATAACTAACAGCCATTAGCCATTAGCTATCCATGCACAGCCATCAGCCGGGCTATAGACCGGCTATTTTGCTTTTTTCCCAAGCCGGTCTATGTTTTTTTTCGATGCCTCAGTGGCCCATGCACAGGTCCGTTCAAGGGGATTAAATAGCCGTTCTATGGCCCCAGGGTTTGTATTTTATCAAACTCTTATTAGAATAATAGATCTCGTAATAATTTTGCAAAAATAGTGGCATTTACTATTTTAAAAAGCTCGGGTGCAGGGGGGGGGGGGGTTGTGTAAAAGCCTGGTTTGTGCCTCGGAGAGGCTATGGGATCCAGTAAGATCGTCCTTCCTTTCCTCCCTAGAATCTGGATGTAGCAGGTGCTCAATTGTCAAAAGTGAAAAATTGGGTTTGTCTTCCGAATGCACCTTATCTGTAAATTTTCTAATAATCTTTTAAAAATAGTAAATGCCATTATTTTTGCAAAATTATTACGAGATCTATTATACTAATAAGGGTTTGATAAAATACAGTAGACTGCCTACTGGATAATAGTTCCAGTCCACCTGTAGACAGGGATCTCACATCAGCTTGTATATTATACAAGGATAAGATTTGATAAATTCAGTTATTTGACTGAACACTGCTTGTATATCATCAGCTTGTATATTATACAAGGATAAGATTTGATAAATTCAGTTATTTGACTGAACACTGGCTCTAACCTAGCCTAGCCTATAGTCTAACCTAGCTCCATAACTAACAGCCATTAGCCGGCTCTGTTTAAATCAGAGATTTAAACATACATAGTCTAACCTAGCTCCATAACTAACAGCCATTAGCCATCCATGCACAGCCATCAGCCGGGCCATAGACCGGCTATTTTGCTTTTTTCCCAAGCCGGTCTATGTTTTTTTTCGATGCCTCAGTGGCCCATGCACAGGTCCGTTCAAGGGGATTAAATAGCCGTTCTATGGCCCCAGGGTTTGTATTTTATCAAACTCTTATTAGAATAATAGATCTCGTAATAATTTTGCAAAAATAGTGGCATTTACTATTTTAAAAAGCTCGGGTGCAGGGGGGGGGGGGGGTTGTGTAAAAGCCTGGTTTGTGCCTCGGAGAGGCTATGGGATCCAGTAAGATCGTCCTTCCTTTCCTCCCTAGAATCTGGATGTAGCAGGTGCTCAATTGTCAAAAGTGAAAAATTGGGTTTGTCTTCCGAATGCACCATATCTGTAAATTTTCTAATAATCTTTTAAAAATAGTAAATGCCATTATTTTTGCAAAATTATTACGAGATCTATTATACTAATAAGGGTTTGATAAAATACAGTAGACTGCCTACTGGATAATAGTTCCAGTCCACCTGTAGACAGGGATCTCACATCAGCTTGTATATTATACAAGGATAAGATTTGATAAATTCAGTTATTTGACTGAACACTGGCTCTGTTTAAATCAGAGATTTAAACATACATAGTCTAACCTAGCTCCATAACTAACAGCCATTAGCCATTAGCCATCCATGCACAGCCATCAGCCGGGCTATAGACCGGCTATTTTGCTTTTTTCCCAAGCCGGTCTATGTTTTTTTTCGATGCCTCAGTGGCCCATGCACAGGTCCGTTCAAGGGGATTAAATAGCCGTTCTATGGCCCCAGGGTTTGTATTTTATCAAACTCTTATTAGAATAATAGATCTCGTAATAATTTTGCAAAAATAGTGGCATTTACTATTTTAAAAAGCTCGGGTGCAGGGGGGGGGGGGTTGTGTAAAAGCCTGGTTTGTGCCTCGGAGAGGCTATGGGATCCAGTAAGATCGTCCTTCCTTTCCTCCCTAGAATCTGGATGTAGCAGGTGCTCAATTGTCAAAAGTGAAAAATTGGGTTTGTCTTCCGAATGCACCTTATCTGTAAATTTTCTAATAATCTTTTAAAAATAGTAAATGCCATTATTTTTGCAAAATTATTACGAGATCTATTATACTAATAAGGGTTTGATAAAATACAGTAGACTGCCTACTGGATAATAGTTCCAGTCCACCTGTAGACAGGGATCTCACATCAGCTTGTATATTATACAAGGATAAGATTTGATAAATTCAGTTATTTGACTGAACACTGGCTCTAACCTAGCCTAGCCTATAGTCTAACCTAGCTCCATAACTAACAGCCATTAGCCGGCTCTGTTTAAATCAGAGATTTAAACATACATAGTCTAACCTAGCTCCATAACTAACAGCCATTAGCCATTGGCCATCCATGCACAGCCATCAGCCGGGCCATAGACCGGCTATTTTGCTTTTTTCCCAAGCCGGTCTATGTTTTTTTTCAATGCCTCAGTGGCCCATGCACAGGTCCGTTCAAGGGGATTAAATAGCCATTCTATGGCCCCAGGGTTTGTATTTTATCAAACTCTTATTAGAATAATAGATCTCGTAATAATTTTGCAAAAATAGTGGCATTTACTATTTTAAAAAGCTCGGGTGCAGGGGGGGGGGGTTGTGTAAAAGCCTGGTTTGTGCCTCGGAGAGGCTATGGGATCCAGTAAGATCGTCCTTCCTTTCCTCCCTAGAATCTGGATGTAGCAGGTGCTCAATTGTCAAAAGTGAAAAATTGGGTTTGTCTTCCGAATGCACCATATCTGTAAATTTTCTAATAATCTTTTAAAAATAGTAAATGCCATTATTTTTGCAAAATTATTACGAGATCTATTATACTAATAAGGGTTTGATAAAATACAGTAGACTGCCTACTGGATAATAGTTCCAGTCCACCTGTAGACAGGGATCTCACATCAGCTTGTATATTATACAAGGATAAGATTTGATAAATTCAGTTATTTGACTGAACACTGGCTCTGTTTAAATCAGAGATTTAAACATACATAGTCTAACCTAGCTCCATAACTAACAGCCATTAGCCATTAGCCATCCATGCACAGCCATCAGCCGGGCTATAGACCGGCTATTTTGCTTTTTTCCCAAGCCGGTCTATGTTTTTTTTCGATGCCTCAGTGGCCCATGCACAGGTCCGTTCAAGGGGATTAAATAGCCGTTCTATGGCCCCAGGGTTTGTATTTTATCAAACTCTTATTAGAATAATAGATCTCGTAATAATTTTGCAAAAATAGTGGCATTTACTATTTTAAAAAGCTCGGGTGCAGGGGGGGGGGGGTTGTGTAAAAGCCTGGTTTGTGCCTCGGAGAGGCTATGGGATCCAGTAAGATCGTCCTTCCTTTCCTCCCTAGAATCTGGATGTAGCAGGTGCTCAATTGTCAAAAGTGAAAAATTGGGTTTGTCTTCCGAATGCACCATATCTGTAAATTTTCTAATAATCTTTTAAAAATAGCAAATGCCATTATTTTTGCAAAATTATTACGAGATCTATTATACTAATAAGGGTTTGATAAAATACAGTAGACTGCCTACTGGATAATAGTTCCAGTCCACCTGTAGACAGGGATCTCACATCAGCTTGTATATTATACAAGGATAAGATTTGATAAATTCAGTTATTTGACTGAACACTGCTTGTATATCATCAGCTTGTATATTATACAAGGATAAGATTTGATAAATTCAGTTATTTGACTGAACACTGGCTCTAACCTAGCCTAGCCTATAGTCTAACCTAGCTCCATAACTAACAGCCATTAGCCGGCTCTGTTTAAATCAGAGATTTAAACATACATAGTCTAACCTAGCTCCATAACTAACAGCCATTAGCCATTAGCCATCCATGCACAGCCATCAGCCGGGCCATAGACCGGCTATTTTGCTTTTTTCCCAAGCCGGTCTATGTTTTTTTTCGATGCCTCAGTGGCCCATGCACAGGTCCGTTCAAGGGGATTAAATAGCCGTTCTATGGCCCCAGGGTTTGTATTTTATCAAACTCTTATTAGAATAATAGATCTCGTAATAATTTTGCAAAAATAGTGGCATTTACTATTTTAAAAAGCTCGGGTGCAGGGGGGGGGGTTGTGTAAAAGCCTGGTTTGTGCCTCGGAGAGGCTATGGGATCCAGTAAGATCGTCCTTCCTTTCCTCCCTAGAATCTGGATGTAGCAGGTGCTCAATTGTCAAAAGTGAAAAATTGGGTTTGTCTTCCGAATGCACCATATCTGTAAATTTTCTAATAATCTTTTAAAAATAATAAATGCCATTATTTTTGCAAAATTATTACGAGATCTATTATACTAATAAGGGTTTGATAAAATATAGTAGACTGCCTACTGGATAATAGTTCCAGTCCACCTGTAGACAGGGATCTCACATCAGCTTGTATATTATACAAGGATAAGATTTGATAAATTCAGTTATTTGACTGAACACTGGCTCTAACCTAGCCTAGCCTATAGTCTAACCTAGCTCCATAACTAACAGCCATTAGCCGGCTCTGTTTAAATCAGAGATTTAAACATACATAGTCTAACCTAGCTCCATAACTAACAGCCATTAGCCATTAGCCATCCATGCACAGCCATCAGCCGGGCCATAGACCGGCTATTTTGCTTTTTTCCCAAGCCGGTCTATGTTTTTTTTCAATGCCTCAGTGGCCCATGCACAGGTCCGTTCAAGGGGATTAAATAGCCATTCTATGGCCCCAGGGTTTGTATTTTATCAAACTCTTATTAGAATAATAGATCTCGTAATAATTTTGCAAAAATAGTGGCATTTACTATTTTAAAAAGCTCGGGTGCAGGGGGGGGGGGGGGGTTGTGTAAAAGCCTGGTTTGTGCCTCGGAGAGGCTATGGGATCCAGTAAGATCGTCCTTCCTTTCCTCCCTAGAATCTGGATGTAGCAGGTGCTCAATTGTCAAAAGTGAAAAATTGGGTTTGTCTTCCGAATGCACCATATCTGTAAATTTTCTAATAATCTTTTAAAAATAGTAAATGCCATTATTTTTGCAAAATTATTACGAGATCTATTATACTAATAAGGGTTTGATAAAATACAGTAGACTGCCTACTGGATAATAGTTCCAGTCCACCTGTAGACAGGGATCTCACATCAGCTTGTATATTATACAAGGATAAGATTTGATAAATTCAGTTATTTGACTGAACACTGGCTCTGTTTAAATCAGAGATTTAAACATACATAGTCTAACCTAGCTCCATAACTAACAGCCATTAGCCATTAGCCATCCATGCACAGCCATCAGCCGGGCTATAGACCGGCTATTTTGCTTTTTTCCCAAGCCGGTCTATGTTTTTTTTCGATGCCTCAGTGGCCCATGCACAGGTCCGTTGAAGGGGATTAAATAGCCGTTCTATGGCCCCAGGGTTTGTATTTTATCAAACTCTTATTAGAATAATAGATCTCGTAATAATTTTGCAAAAATAGTGGCATTTACTATTTTAAAAAGCTCGGGTGCAGGGGGGGGGGGGGTTGTGTAAAAGCCTGGTTTGTGCCTCGGAGAGGCTATGGGATCCAGTAAGATCGTCCTTCCTTTCCTCCCTAGAATCTGGATGTAGCAGGTGCTCAATTGTCAAAAGTGAAAAATTGGGTTTGTCTTCCGAATGCATCATATCTGTAAATTTTCTAATAATCTTTTATAAATAGTAAATGCCATTATTTTTGCAAAATTATTACGAGATCTATTTTACTAATAAGGGTTTGATAAAATACAGTAGACTGCCTACTGGATAATAGTTCCAGTCCACCTGTAGACAGGGATCTCACATCAGCTTGTATATTATACAAGGATAAGATTTGATAAATTCAGTTATTTGACTGATCACTGCTTGTATATCATCAGCTTGTATATTATACAAGGATAAGATTTGATAAATTCAGTTATTTGACTGAACACTGGCTCTAACCTAGCCTAGCCTATAGTCTAACCTAGCTCCATAACTAACAGCCATTAGCCGGCTCTGTTTAAATCAGAGATTTAAACATACATAGTCTAACCTAGCTCCATAACTAACAGCCATTAGCCATCCATGCACAGCCATCAGCCGGGCCATAGACCGGCTATTTTGCTTTTTTCCCAAGCCGGTCTATGTTTTTTTTCGATGCCTCAGTGGCCCATGCACAGGTCCGTTCAAGGGGATTAAATAGCCGTTCTATGGCCCCAGGGTTTGTATTTTATCAAACTCTTATTAGAATAATAGATCTCGTAATAATTTTGCAAAAATAGTGGCATTTACTATTTTAAAAAGCTCGGGTGCAGGGGGGGGGGGGTTGTGTAAAAGCCTGGTTTGTGCCTCGGAGAGGCTATGGGATCCAGTTAGATCGTCCTTCCTTTCCTCCCTAGAATCTGGATGTAGCAGGTGCTCAATTGTCAAAAGTGAAAAATTGGGTTTGTCTTCCGAATGCACCATATCTGTAAATTTTCTAATAATCTTTTAAAAATAGTAAATGCCATTATTTTTGCAAAATTATTACGAGATCTATTATACTAATAAGGGTTTGATAAAATACAGTAGACTGCCTACTGGATAATAGTTCCAGTCCACCTGTAGACAGGGATCTCACATCAGCTTGTATATTATACAAGGATAAGATTTGATAAATTCAGTTATTTGACTGAACACTGGCTCTGTTTAAATCAGAGATTTAAACATACATAGTCTAACCTAGCTCCATAACTAACAGCCATTAGCCATTAGCCATCCATGCACAGCCATCAGCCGGGCTATAGACCGGCTATTTTGCTTTTTTCCCAAGCCGGTCTATGTTTTTTTTCGATGCCTCAGTGGCCCATGCACAGGTCCGTTGAAGGGGATTAAATAGCCGTTCTATGGCCCCAGGGTTTGTATTTTATCAAACTCTTATTAGAATAATAGATCTCGTAATAATTTTGCAAAAATAGTGGCATTTACTATTTTAAAAAGCTCGGGTGCAGGGGGGGGGGGGGGGTTGTGTAAAAGCCTGGTTTGTGCCTCGGAGAGGCTATGGGATCCAGTAAGATCGTCCTTCCTTTCCTCCCTAGAATCTGGATGTAGCAGGTGCTCAATTGTCAAAAGTGAAAAATTGGGTTTGTCTTCCGAATGCATCATATCTGTAAATTTTCTAATAATCTTTTATAAATAGTAAATGCCATTATTTTTGCAAAATTATTACGAGATCTATTTTACTAATAAGGGTTTGATAAAATACAGTAGACTGCCTACTGGATAATAGTTCCAGTCCACCTGTAGACAGGGATCTCACATCAGCTTGTATATTATACAAGGATAAGATTTGATAAATTCAGTTATTTGACTGAACACTGCTTGTATATCATCAGCTTGTATATTATACAAGGATAAGATTTGATAAATTCAGTTATTTGACTGAACACTGGCTCTAACCTAGCCTAGCCTATAGTCTAACCTAGCTCCATAACTAACAGCCATTAGCCGGCTCTGTTTAAATCAGAGATTTAAACATACATAGTCTAACCTAGCTCCATAACTAACAGCCATTAGCCATCCATGCACAGCCATCAGCCGGGCCATAGACCGGCTATTTTGCTTTTTTCCCAAGCCGGTCTATGTTTTTTTTCGATGCCTCAGTGGCCCATGCACAGGTCCGTTCAAGGGGATTAAATAGCCGTTCTATGGCCCCAGGGTTTGTATTTTATCAAACTCTTATTAGAATAATAGATCTCGTAATAATTTTGCAAAAATAGTGGCATTTACTATTTTAAAAAGCTCGGGTGCAGGGGGGGGGGGTTGTGTAAAAGCCTGGTTTGTGCCTCGGAGAGGCTATGGGATCCAGTTAGATCGTCCTTCCTTTCCTCCCTAGAATCTGGATGTAGCAGGTGCTCAATTGTCAAAAGTGAAAAATTGGGTTTGTCTTCCGAATGCACCATATCTGTAAATTTTCTAATAATCTTTTAAAAATAGTAAATGCCATTATTTTTGCAAAATTATTACGAGATCTATTATACTAATAAGGGTTTGATAAAATACAGTAGACTGCCTACTGGATAATAGTTCCAGTCCACCTGTAGACAGGGATCTCACATCAGCTTGTATATTATACAAGGATAAGATTTGATAAATTCAGTTATTTGACTGAACACTGGCTCTAACCTAGCCTAGCCTATAGTCTAACCTAGCTCCATAACTAACAGCCATTAGCCGGCTCTGTTTAAATCAGAGATTTAAACATACATAGTCTAACCTAGCTCCATAACTAACAGCCATTAGCCATTAGCCATCCATGCACAGCCATCAGCCGGGCCATAGACCGGCTATTTTGCTTTTTTCCCAAGCCGGTCTATGTTTTTTTTCAATGCCTCAGTGGCCCATGCACAGGTCCGTTGAAGGGGATTAAATAGCCGTTCTATGGCCCCAGGGTTTGTATTTTATCAAACTCTTATTAGAATAATAGATCTCGTAATAATTTTGCAAAAATAGTGGCATTTACTATTTTAAAAAGCTCGGGTGCAGGGGGGGGGTTGTGTAAAAGCCTGGTTTGTGCCTCGGAGAGGCTATGGGATCCAGTAAGATCGTCCTTCCTTTCCTCCCTAGAATCTGGATGTAGCAGGTGCTCAATTGTCAAAAGTGAAAAATTGGGTTTGTCTTCCGAATGCACCATATCTGTAAATTTTCTAATAATCTTTTAAAAATAGTAAATGCCATTATTTTTGCAAAATTATTACGAGATCTATTATACTAATAAGGGTTTGATAAAATACAGTAGACTGCCTACTGGATAATAGTTCCAGTCCACCTGTAGACAGGGATCTCACATCAGCTTGTATATTATACAAGGATAAGATTTGATAAATTCAGTTATTTGACTGAACACTGGCTCTGTTTAAATCAGAGATTTAAACATACATAGTCTAACCTAGCTCCATAACTAACAGCCATTAGCCATCCATGCACAGCCATCAGCCGGGCTATAGACCGGCTATTTTGCTTTTTTCCCAAGCCGGTCTATGTTTTTTTTCGATGCCTCAGTGGCCCATGCACAGGTCCGTTCAAGGGGATTAAATAGCCGTTCTATGGCCCCAGGGTTTGTATTTTATCAAACTCTTATTAGAATAATAGATCTCGTAATAATTTTGCAAAAATAGTGGCATTTACTATTTTAAAAAGCTCGGGTGCAGGGGGGGGGGGTTGTGTAAAAGCCTGGTTTGTGCCTCGGAGAGGCTATGGGATCCAGTAAGATCGTCCTTCCTTTCCTCCCTAGAATCTGGATGTAGCAGGTGCTCAATTGTCAAAAGTGAAAAATTGGGTTTGTCTTCCGAATGCACCATATCTGTAAATTTTCTAATAATCTTTTATAAATAGTAAATGCCATTATTTTTGCAAAATTATTACGAGATCTATTATACTAATAAGGGTTTGATAAAATACAGTAGACTGCCTACTGGATAATAGTTCCAGTCCACCTGTAGACAGGGATCTCACATCAGCTTGTATATTATACAAGGATAAGATTTGATAAATTCAGTTATTTGACTGAACACTGCTTGTATATCATCAGCTTGTATATTATACAAGGATAAGATTTGATAAATTCAGTTATTTGACTGAACACTGGCTCTAACCTAGCCTAGCCTATAGTCTAACCTAGCTCCATAACTAACAGCCATTAGCCGGCTCTGTTTAAATCAGAGATTTAAACATACATAGTCTAACCTAGCTCCATAACTAACAGCCATTAGCCATCCATGCACAGCCATCAGCCGGGCCATAGACCGGCTATTTTGCTTTTTTCCCAAGCCGGTCTATGTTTTTTTCGATGCCTCAGTGGCCCATGCACAGGTCCGTTCAAGGGGATTAAATAGCCGTTCTATGGCCCCAGGGTTTGTATTTTATCAAACTCTTATTAGAATAATAGATCTCGTAATAATTTTGCAAAAATAGTGGCATTTACTATTTTAAAAAGCTCGGGTGCAGGGGGGGGGGGGGGTTGTGTAAAAGCCTGGTTTGTGCCTCGGAGAGGCTATGGGATCCAGTAAGATCGTCCTTCCTTTCCTCCCTAGAATCTGGATGTAGCAGGTGCTCAATTGTCAAAAGTGAAAAATTGGGTTTGTCTTCCGAATGCACCATATCTGTAAATTTTCTAATAATCTTTTAAAAATAGTAAATGCCATTATTTTTGCAAAATTATTACGAGATCTATTATACTAATAAGGGTTTGATAAAATACAGTAGACTGCCTACTGGATAATAGTTCCAGTCCACCTGTAGACAGGGATCTCACATCAGCTTGTATATTATACAAGGATAAGATTTGATAAATTCAGTTATTTGACTGAACACTGGCTCTAACCTAGCCTAGCCTATAGTCTAACCTAGCTCCATAACTAACAGCCATTAGCCGGCTCTGTTTAAATCAGAGATTTAAACATACATAGTCTAACCTAGCTCCATAACTAACAGCCATTAGCCATTAGCCATCCATGCACAGCCATCAGCCGGGCCATAGACCGGCTATTTTGCTTTTTTCCCAAGCCGGTCTATGTTTTTTTTCAATGCCTCAGTGGCCCATGCACAGGTCCGTTCAAGGGGATTAAATAGCCGTTCTATGGCCCCAGGGTTTGTATTTTATCAAACTCTTATTAGAATAATAGATCTCGTAATAATTTTGCAAAAATAGTGGCATTTACTATTTTAAAAAGCTCGGGTGCAGGGGGGGGGGGGGGTTGTGTAAAAGCCTGGTTTGTGCCTCGGAGAGGCTATGGGATCCAGTAAGATCGTCCTTCCTTTCCTCCCTAGAATCTGGATGTAGCAGGTGCTCAATTGTCAAAAGTGAAAAATTGGGTTTGTCTTCCGAATGCACCATATCTGTAAATTTTCTAATAATCTTTTAAAAATAGTAAATGCCATTATTTTTGCAAAATTATTACGAGATCTATTATACTAATAAGGGTTTGATAAAATACAGTAGACTGCCTACTGGATAATAGTTCCAGTCCACCTGTAGACAGGGATCTCACATCAGCTTGTATATTATACAAGGATAAGATTTGATAAATTCAGTTATTTGACTGAACACTGCTCTGTTAAATCAGAGATTTAAACATACATAGTCTAACCTAGCTCCATAACTAACAGCCATTAGCCATCCATGCACAGCCATCAGCCGGGCTATAGACCGGCTATTTTGCTTTTTTCCCAAGCCGGTCTATGTTTTTTTTCGATGCCTCAGTGGCCCATGCACAGGTCCGTTCAAGGGGATTAAATAGCCGTTCTATGGCCCCAGGGTTTGTATTTTATCAAACTCTTATTAGAATAATAGATCTCGTAATAATTTTGCAAAAATAGTGGCATTTACTATTTTAAAAAGCTCGGGTGCAGGTGGGGGGGGTTGTGTAAAAGCCTGGTTTGTGCCTCGGAGAGGCTATGGGATCCAGTAAGATCGTCCTTCCTTTCCTCCCTAGAATCTGGATGTAGCAGGTGCTCAATTGTCAAAAGTGAAAAATTGGGTTTGTCTTCCGAATGCACCATATCTGTAAATTTTCTAATAATCTTTTAAAAATAGTAAATGCTATTATTTTTGCAAAATTATTACGAGATCTATTATACTAATAAGGGTTTGATAAAATACAGTAGACTGCCTACTGGATAATAGTTCCAGTCCACCTGTAGACAGGGATCTCACATCAGCTTGTATATTATA
The DNA here is from genome assembly GCF_040958095.1 of Procambarus clarkii. Classification (NCBI taxonomy): domain Eukaryota; kingdom Metazoa; phylum Arthropoda; class Malacostraca; order Decapoda; family Cambaridae; genus Procambarus; species Procambarus clarkii. The sequence continues at coordinate 285,520 of NC_091153.1, read as the reverse complement.
CAAGGATAAGATTTGATAAATTCAGTTATTTGACTGAACACTGGCTCTGTTTAAATCAGAGATTTAAACATACATAGTCTAACCTAGCTCCATAACTAACAGCCATTAGCCATTAGCCATCCATGCACAGCCATCAGCCGGGCTATAGACCGGCTATTTTGCTTTTTTCCCAAGCCGGTCTATGTTTTTTTTCGATGCCTCAGTGGCCCATGCACAGGTCCGTTCAAGGGGATTAAATAGCCGTTCTATGGCCCCAGGGTTTGTATTTTATCAAACTCTTATTAGAATAATAGATCTCGTAATAATTTTGCAAAAATAGTGGCATTTACTATTTTAAAAAGCTCGGGTGCAGGGGGGGGGGGTTTGTGTAAAAGCCTGGTTTGTGCCTCGGAGAGGCTATGGGATCCAGTAAGATCGTCCTTCCTTTCCTCCCTAGAATCTGGATGTAGCAGGTGCTCAATTGTCAAAAGTGAAAAATTGGGTTTGTCTTCCGAATGCACCATATCTGTAAATTTTCTAATAATCTTTTAAAAATAGTAAATGCCATTATTTTTGCAAAATTATTACGAGATCTATTATACTAATAAGGGTTTGATAAAATACAGTAGACTGCCTACTGGATAATAGTTCCAGTCCACCTGTAGACAGGGATCTCACATCAGCTTGTATATTATACAAGGATAAGATTTGATAAATTCAGTTATTTGACTGAACACTGCTTGTATATCATCAGCTTGTATATTATACAAGGATAAGATTTGATAAATTCAGTTATTTGACTGAACACTGGCTCTAACCTAGCCTAGCCTATAGTCTAACCTAGCTCCATAACTAACAGCCATTAGCCGGCTCTGTTTAAATCAGAGATTTAAACATACATAGTCTAACCTAGCTCCATAACTAACAGCCATTAGCCATCCATGCACAGCCATCAGCCGGGCCATAGACCGGCTATTTTGCTTTTTTCCCAAGCCGGTCTATGTTTTTTTTCGATGCCTCAGTGGCCCATGCACAGGTCCGTTCAAGGGGATTAAATAGCCGTTCTATGGCCCCAGGGTTTGTATTTTATCAAACTCTTATTAGAATAATAGATCTCGTAATAATTTTGCAAAAATAGTGGCATTTACTATTTTAAAAAGCTCGGGTGCAGGGGGTGGGGGGTTGTGTAAAAGCCTGGTTTGTGCCTCGGAGAGGCTATGGGATCCAGTAAGATCGTCCTTCCTTTCCTCCCTAGAATCTGGATGTAGCAGGTGCTCAATTGTCAAAAGTGAAAAATTGGGTTTGTCTTCCGAATGCACCATATCTGTAAATTTTCTAATAATCTTTTAAAAATAGTAAATGCCATTATTTTTGCAAAATTATTACGAGATCTATTATACTAATAAGGGTTTGATAAAATATAGTAGACTGCCTACTGGATAATAGTTCCAGTCCACCTGTAGACAGGGATCTCACATCAGCTTGTATATTATACAAGGATAAGATTTGATAAATTCAGTTATTTGACTGAACACTGGCTCTAACCTAGCCTAGCCTATAGTCTAACCTAGCTCCATAACTAACAGCCATTAGCCGGCTCTGTTTAAATCAGAGATTTAAACATACATAGTCTAACCTAGCTCCATAACTAACAGCCATTAGCCATTAGCCATCCATGCACAGCCATCAGCCGGGCCATAGACCGGCTATTTTGCTTTTTTCCCAGGCCGGTCTATGTTTTTTTTCAATGCCTCAGTGGCCCATGCACAGGTCCGTTCAAGGGGATTAAATAGCCGTTCTATGGCCCCAGGGTTTGTATTTTATCAAACTCTTATTAGAATAATAGATCTCGTAATAATTTTGCAAAAATAGTGGCATTTACTATTTTAAAAAGCTCGGGTGCAGGGGGGGGGGGGTTGTGTAAAAGCCTGGTTTGTGCCTCGGAGAGGCTATGGGATCCAGTAAGATCGTCCTTCCTTTCCTCCCTAGAATCTGGATGTAGCAGGTGCTCAATTGTCAAAAGTGAAAAATTGGGTTTGTCTTCCGAATGCACCATATCTGTAAATTTTCTAATAATCTTTTAAAAATAGTAAATGCCATTATTTTTGCAAAATTATTACGAGATCTATTATACTAATAAGGGTTTGATAAAATACAGTAGACTGCCTACTGGATAATAGTTCCAGTCCACCTGTAGACAGGGATCTCACATCAGCTTGTATATTATACAAGGATAAGATTTGATAAATTCAGTTATTTGACTGAACACTGCTTGTATATCATCAGCTTGTATATTATACAAGGATAAGATTTGATAAATTCAGTTATTTGACTGAACACTGGCTCTAACCTAGCCTAGCCTATAGTCTAACCTAGCTCCATAACTAACAGCCATTAGCCGGCTCTGTTTAAATCAGAGATTTAAACATACATAGTCTAACCTAGCTCCATAACTAACAGCCATTAGCCATCCATGCACAGCCATCAGCCGGGCCATAGACCGGCTATTTTGCTTTTTTCCCAAGCCGGTCTATGTTTTTTTTCGATGCCTCAGTGGCCCTTGCACAGGTCCGTTCAAGGGGATTAAATAGCCGTTCTATGGCCCCAGGGTTTGTATTTTATCAAACTCTTATTAGAATAATAGATCTCGTAATAATTTTGCAAAAATAGTGGCATTTACTATTTTAAAAAGCTCGGGTGCAGGGGGGGGGGGGTTGTGTAAAAGCCTGGTTTGTGCCTCGGAGAGGCTATGGGATCCAGTAAGATCGTCCTTCCTTTCCTCCCTAGAATCTGGATGTAGCAGGTGCTCAATTGTCAAAAGTGAAAAATTGGGTTTGTCTTCCGAATGCACCATATCTGTAAATTTTCTAATAATCTTTTAAAAATAGTAAATGCCAATATTTTTGCAAAATTATTACGAGATCTATTATACTAATAAGGGTTTGATAAAATATAGTAGACTGCCTACTGGATAATAGTTCCAGTCCACCTGTAGACAGGGATCTCACATCAGCTTGTATATTATACAAGGATAAGATTTGATAAATTCAGTTATTTGACTGAACACTGGCTCTAACCTAGCCTAGCCTATAGTCTAACCTAGCTCCATAACTAACAGCCATTAGCCGGCTCTGTTTAAATCAGAGATTTAAACATACATAGTCTAACCTAGCTCCATAACTAACAGCCATTAGCCATTAGCCATCCATGCACAGCCATCAGCCGGGCCATAGACCGGCTATTTTGGTTTTTTTCCAGGCCGGTCTATGTTTTTTTTTCAATGCCTCAGTGGCCCATGCACAGGTCCGTTCAAGGGGATTAAATAGCCGTTCTATGGCCCCAGGGTTTGTATTTTATCAAACTCTTATTAGAATAATAGATCTCGTAATAATTTTGCAAAAATAGTGGCATTTACTATTTTAAAAAGCTCGGGTGCAGGGGGGGGGGGGGTTGTGTAAAAGCCTGGTTTGTGCCTCGGAGAGGCTATGGGATCCAGTAAGATCGTCCTTCCTTTCCTCCCTAGAATCTGGATGTAGCAGGTGCTCAATTGTCAAAAGTGAAAAATTGGGTTTGTCTTCCGAATGCACCATATCTGTAAATTTTCTAATAATCTTTTAAAAAATAGTAAATGCCATTATTTTTGCAAAATTATTACGAGATCTATTATACTAATAAGGGTTTGATAAAATACAGTAGACTGCCTACTGGATAATAGTTCCAGTCCACCTGTAGACAGGGATCTCACATCAGCTTGTATATTATACAAGGATAAGATTTGATAAATTCAGTTATTTGACTGAACACTGGCTCTGTTTAAATCAGAGATTTAAACATACATAGTCTAACCTAGCTCCATAACTAACAGCCATTAGCCATTAGCCATCCATGCACAGCCATCAGCCGGGCTATAGACCGGCTATTTTGCTTTTTTCCCAAGCCGGTCTATGTTTTTTTTCGATGCCTCAGTGGCCCATGCACAGGTCCGTTCAAGGGGATTAAATAGCCGTTCTATGGCCCCAGGGTTTGTATTTTATCAAACTCTTATTAGAATAATAGATCTCGTAATAATTTTGCAAAAATAGTGGCATTTACTATTTTAAAAAGCTCGGGTGCAGGGGGGGGGGGTTGTGTAAAAGCCTGGTTTGTGCCTCGGAGAGGCTATGGGATCCAGTAAGAACGTCCTTCCTTTCCTCCCTAGAATCTGGATGTAGCAGGTGCTCAATTGTCAAAAGTGAAAAATTGGGTTTGTCTTCCGAATGCACCATATCTGTAAATTTTCTAATAATCTTTTAAAAATAGTAAATGCCATTATTTTTGCAAAATTATTACGAGATCTATTATACTAATAAGGGTTTGATAAAATACAGTAGACTGCCTACTGGATAATAGTTCCAGTCCACCTGTAGACAGGGATCTCACATCAGCTTGTATATTATACATGGATAAGATTTGATAAATTCAGTTATTTGACTGAACACTGCTTGTATATCATCAGCTTGTATATTATACAAGGATAAGATTTGATAAATTCAGTTATTTGACTGAACACTGGCTCTAACCTAGCCTAGCCTATAGTCTAACCTAGCTCCATAACTAACAGCCATTAGCCGGCTCTGTTTAAATCAGAGATTTAAACATACATAGTCTAACCTAGCTCCATAACTAACAGCCATTAGCCATCCATGCACAGCCATCAGCCGGGCCATAGACCGGCTATCTTGCTTTTTTCCCAGGCCGGTCTATGTTTTTTTTCGATGCCTCAGTGGCCCATGCACAGGTCCGTTCAAGGGGATTAAATAGCCGTTCTATGGCCCCAGGGTTTGTATTTTATCAAACTCTTATTAGAATAATAGATCTCGTAATAATTTTGCAAAAATAGTGGCATTTACTATTTTAAAAAGCTCGGGTGCAGGGGGGGGGGGTTGTGTAAAAGCCTGGTTTGTGCCTCGGAGAGGCTATGGGATCCAGTAAGATCGTCCTTCCTTTCCTCCCTAGAATCTGGATGTAGCAGGTGCTCAATTGTCAAAAGTGAAAAATTGGGTTTGTCTTCCGAATGCACCATATCTGTAAATTTTCTAATAATCTTTTAAAAAATAGTAAATGCCATTATTTTTGCAAAATTATTACGAGATCTATTATACTAATAAGGGTTTGATAAAATACAGTAGACTGCCTACTGGATAATAGTTCCAGTCCACCTGTAGACAGGGATCTCACATCAGCTTGTATATTATACAAGGATAAGATTTGATAAATTCAGTTATTTGACTGAACACTGGCTCTGTTTAAATCAGAGATTTAAACATACATAGTCTAACCTAGCTCCATAACTAACAGCCATTAGCCATTAGCCATCCATGCACAGCCATCAGCCGGGCTATAGACCGGCTATTTTGCTTTTTTCCCAAGCCGGTCTATGTTTTTTTTCGATGCCTCAGTGGCCCATGCACAGGTCCGTTCAAGGGGATTAAATAGCCGTTCTATGGCCCCAGGGTTTGTATTTTATCAAACTCTTATTAGAATAATAGATCTCGTAATAATTTTGCAAAAATAGTGGCATTTACTATTTTAAAAAGCTCGGGTGCAGGGGGGGGGGGTTGTGTAAAAGCCTGGTTTGTGCCTCGGAGAGGCTATGGGATCCAGTAAGAACGTCCTTCCTTTCCTCCCTAGAATCTGGATGTAGCAGGTGCTCAATTGTCAAAAGTGAAAAATTGGGTTTGTCTTCCGAATGCACCATATCTGTAAATTTTCTAATAATCTTTTAAAAATAGTAAATGCCATTATTTTTGCAAAATTATTACGAGATCTATTATACTAATAAGGGTTTGATAAAATACAGTAGACTGCCTACTGGATAATAGTTCCAGTCCACCTGTAGACAGGGATCTCACATCAGCTTGTATATTATACATGGATAAGATTTGATAAATTCAGTTATTTGACTGAACACTGCTTGTATATCATCAGCTTGTATATTATACAAGGATAAGATTTGATAAATTCAGTTATTTGACTGAACACTGGCTCTAACCTAGCCTAGCCTATAGTCTAACCTAGCTCCATAACTAACAGCCATTAGCCGGCTCTGTTTAAATCAGAGATTTAAACATACATAGTCTAACCTAGCTCCATAACTAACAGCCATTAGCCATCCATGCACAGCCATCAGCCGGGCCATAGACCGGCTATTTTGCTTTTTTCCCAGGCCGGTCTATGTTTTTTTTCGATGCCTCAGTGGCCCATGCACAGGTCCGTTCAAGGGGATTAAATAGCCGTTCTATGGCCCCAGGGTTTGTATTTTATCAAACTCTTATTAGAATAATAGATCTCGTAATAATTTTGCAAAAATAGTGGCATTTACTATTTTAAAAAGCTCGGGTGCAGGGGGGGGGGGTTGTGTAAAAGCCTGGTTTGTGCCTCGGAGAGGCTATGGGATCCAGTAAGATCGTCCTTCCTTTCCTCCCTAGAATCTGGATGTAGCAGGTGCTCAATTGTCAAAAGTGAAAAATTGGGTTTGTCTTCCGAATGCACCATATCTGTAAATTTTCTAATAATCTTTTAAAAATAGTAAATGCCATTATTTTTGCAAAATTATTACGAGATCTATTATACTAATAAGGGTTTGATAAAATACAGTAGACTGCCTACTGGATAATAGTTCCAGTCCACCTGTAGACAGGGATCTCACATCAGCTTGTATATTATACAAGGATAAGATTTGATAAATTCAGTTATTTGACTGAACACTGGCTCTAACCTAGCCTAGCCTATAGTCTAACCTAGCTCCATAACTAACAGCCATTAGCCGGCTCTGTTTAAATCAGAGATTTAAACATACATAGTCTAACCTAGCTCCATAACTAACAGCCATTAGCCATCCATGCACAGCCATCAGCCGGGCCATAGACCGGCTATTTTGCTTTTTTCCCAAGCCGGTCTATGTTTTTTTTCAATGCCTCAGTGGCCCATGCACAGGTCCGTTCAAGGGGATTAAATAGCCGTTCTATGGCCCCAGGGTTTGTATTTTATCAAACTCTTATTAGAATAATAGATCTCGTAATAATTTTGCAAAAATAGTGGCATTTACTCTTTTAAAAAGCTCGGGTGCAGGGGGGGGGGGTTGTGTAAAAGCCTGGTTTGTGCCTCGGAGAGGCTATGGGATCCAGTAAGATCGTCCTTCCTTTCCTCCCTAGAATCTGGATGTAGCAGGTGCTCAATTGTCAAAAGTGAAAAATTGGGTTTGTCTTCCGAATGCACCATATCTGTAAATTTTCTAATAATCTTTTAAAAATAGTAAATGCCATTATTTTTGCAAAATTATTACGAGATCTATTATACTAATAAGGGTTTGATAAAATACAGTAGACTGCCTACTGGATAATAGTTCCAGTCCACCTGTAGACAGGGATCTCACATCAGCTTGTATATTATACAAGGATAAGATTTGATAAATTCAGTTATTTGACTGAACACTGGCTCTAACCTAGCCTAGCCTATAGTCTAACCTAGCTCCATAACTAACAGCCATTAGCCGGCTCTGTTTAAATCAGAGATTTAAACATACATAGTCTTTATCTTTAGTCTTTACAAATTACAAAAAGAATAAAGGAGGCTGAAAATACCATGATTTATAAAACATCTCCAGATAATAAAATTTCTCATAAATTTCCTAACAATGTATATTCGTTACCTGGATATAATTGCTGTGATGTGTTAAGGACTGTACACAGCCGAAGAAGTGAAGAAAATTACTTCATTGTTAGGGTATATCCTTTTCAAAGCCCAATATTTACTAGTCCTTGTGATTCAAGAATATTTGGGGCCTTCAATGTTAATCCACGTAAGGACTTTTTAAAAAAAGTGTATAGGATTAACACATCAACCAGAGGAATGTTAATCAAGAAAACAGAAAGTACTTATATCTTCTTGTCAATACTACATGATTTATGACTAGTAAGTTTCTTGTGATTGTTTTTGATTCTTGTGCAAGCTGTAGGAATACTCTTTGCTTACATTGCAAACTTTTAACTTTAGTAAAAAGTATTGTTCACCATCATAACATATTAGAATTAAGGTTAACATTGTTGTTTAGTACTACTATATAAAATTAGTGACTGCTTATTTTCTTAGACACTGATAATGTGCTGCAGAAAATGTCCCTAATCAGTTTAAATTTGTAGATGGCTGAATCTGAAAATAAATACATCGTTGTGGAAGATGAAGAAGGAGAATTGTCAATCATCCATATCAAATGGATGTTTAGTGCATCTGATGTAAGTCAATATATATATATATATTGTTTATTTGCAAAATTAAAACATTAGTATTTAAAATATGTGTATATGATATATGTTGATAGATTTAGAGATATATATGTATATAATATATGAAATACAGTGGGGCCTCGATTTATGAGACATACATTTACATATACATATATTTACAAATATGTGTCCCCTTTTCAGGGATCAAACGTGGGCTATTGGCCACGTGAAAACCAATCATCGAAAGCCAAAAGAGGAGAAATATTTTTGTATATTGTATTATTGTATATTTTTGTATATTGAGAAATATTTCACATTGTGTGAAACAAAATTTTTTAATGCATTCATAAAAGCTATAAGCTAATGTAATAATTCAATAACTACTATTTGTAGTTTTATGTATTTAAAACTATTTTGTAAATATTTTCTATACAATGCTAATACGCTTCCACCCCTGACAGAATCATGTGGGACCAGCAAGTCTATCTACAGGCCCAGTAAAATACCTTCCCCTCAAACTCCTAGACAAGACAGAACTGGTAAGCTTTAAGTAACTGTTGAAACATTTACATACACAGATAGTAACGTACTTGTGTATGATTTTAATGTAATATATTTTTACCAGCCTTCAGGGTGATGGAAACACTTTAAATGGTGTCGCTCCATTGTGTGAAACAAAATTTTTTAATGCATTCATAAAAGCTATAAGCTAATGTAATAATTCAATAATTTCTATTTGTAGTTTTATGTATTTAAAACTATTTTGTAAATATTTTCTATACAATGCTAATACGCTTCCACCCCTGACAGAATCTTGTGGGACCAGCAAGTCTATCTACAGGCCGAGTACAAAACCTTCCCCTCAAACTCCAAGACAAGACAGAACTGAAAGCTCTCCTTTCGAAAAATCTAGTAAGTACCGATTTATTATGTGTTGATTCTTTATTTTTTGTTATACATACAAGAAAATACATTGAGGGAGAGTACAGACTTGAAATTTTACATTTTTGTAAAGCAACTAAGTAGATGATGGTAGTATCATCAAACAATACAGGTTTAATCATGTTAGAGACATAAAGCAGATCATTGATGTATATAACAAATAGGAGGGGGTCTAAGGATGCTGCCCTGTGTCACCCCTATCATAGAATGGGAGAGGTTACATAATTGAAGGCTACATGACAGTAGCCCATTTGACAGTGACCTGACACCAATGTGTCTGTCACTAAAATAGGATCCACTAAGGATCAATACATATATCATATATATGCAACACTAAATGCTTGTTCTAGTAAGCCTTTTTTTTTTGCAGTAACAGAAAAAATGGAATACATAATGAAGGAATTATCAAAATTGACATTTTTATCTGGGGATATCCTGAATATTGTCAAATGACGGAAACCCATATGTCAAAAACACATGGAGATATACCAATCCTGGAAGACATTCTTCCATCCCCACTTGAAACTGTTGAGCAGGTGGAAAGTCTGTCACACGAGCTAAAAGTTAACAGTGAATATAAAAAGAGTATGGTAAGTGTTGCTTAATTCTTTTAGCCTGAGTATGGTAAGTGTTGCTGAATTTTTTTAGCCTTGTACATATGTCTTTTGATTAGTTTTTTTGCAGATGAAGGAAGGTGGGGTGGCACATAATTGATTGTTCAGTGTTATGTTTAAGGTACAAATAAAACAAAAGCAAAAGTTACTCAAATTCGTTGATTTTTGTAATAGTTAAGAAGGAAAATATTTTAATGCTATTTATTTAATACAGTTGGAAATTAGAAAATCTAATGTTGAGATTGAAAGATATATATTATTCTCTATTACCTTACAGCTTATGCATTATTTTAACAGGTCCAGACGCTGTCTCAAATGGGCGGTGCAAGCTGTGGAGGCACAGTGAGACGAATGATGAGGAGGATAGGGACCTATGGGGTCTGGTCTCAGTATTCACTCGTTGGGCGCAAGAGGAAACGTGTCTTCAAAACCTTGGATATTTGTAATGTAATAATAAGTACGTAAATTTGACATTTTTTTGGATTATATATGTCTGCATGTATTATGTATTATACTTGCATGCTTGTTAATGACTTGTATTCTAGTCTTGTGGGTATCTCCTTTCTCCTACGGGCCAACTGCTTTGTTCTTACCTAGCATTTTGCTTTGTTTGGGTATGAATGTTTGTGTACCTTCATTGTATATTTTGCAAAATTTGCCATATATCTCATTACTCCTCTGCCTAGCAACAAGTCTGTCTAATTACACTCAACTATTTTTCAAAGTTCCCCATAGTGTCCTTTATTGAAATAGAGTTCATAAACCGTTTCAATGTCCTTATTTTCTTCTAGATTATATCTTAAAGTATATTTAAATGTTATTGTTATTAAATGTTATTGTGACATTGCATTGCAATTGAGCTGCGTTGTTAACCATTCTGTTCATTTCATGAGTATATTTTATTTTATATTTTTTCATATCATTTTTTTTATCTGTTTTTATTTTTCAGTGATGGGAATATCAGATCATTTGATGTTCCCATCAGAAAATTGGGAAAGTCAGATCTTTTGATGTTCCCAATTTTCAGATGGAAGCATCAGACCATTATGGAATGCATGGGATGAGGTAGTTTAGAATGGTGGGGAGGACGAGAGGGGGGATGGTGGGGAAGACGAGGGAACAGAGGAGAGGGTAATGGTGGGGAGGACGAGGGGACTGGGGTTGGTGGGGACAGGGGAATGGAGAATGCTGGGGAGGACAAAGGGGACGAGGGGACGGAGGAAGACTGGGGAACAGGGGAACACCTAAATAAAAGCCAACAATGTTATTACTCTGTGGCTTCTTGTCTCCTGACAAAAAGAATTATAATTATACATATTAATTAATTCTTATAAATTTCCAGAAGCCTGTATCAACACCCACACTAATGCAACTGAAAGAGATGTTGAGACAAGTATTGCTGATATGTTGAAGAACGCCCCAAACAAACACGGTGGAAACAGATACAAGGTAAAGTTTGCCAATTTGCTGTAGTCTAATTCAATCTCTTTTTAGTAATCTTTGTGAACATTTATGCTATGAATAAGATAAAATAATGTAATTGATTTTGACTAAATATGTAGATATATTTAATTTTCTGAGCACTAATAATGAAAGAAAACCTAAATAAGAGGTGGCTACTATCTCTAATAATGGGCTGGAATAATGCAGGATATAATAATATATATATATAAATATATATACATATATTTAAATATATATATATATTTATTTATATAAATATATATATGATATATAGATTCTATATAGATTCTATTCTATTATTCTATTCTATAGTTTTATATAGATTCTTGTTTTAGTTTTTTTTCTATAATATGGAAAGGGTTTTTAATTAATAAATTAAATATTATATAATAAAATAATGTATTATTGAAAACAATTAGTAACAAACAATATTTCATTACAGGGTGGTGAAGCAAGAATACATGTGCATCACACAGCAGACTCGGATATGACGAATAATGGAAAA
>NC_091153.1:252542-273252 GCF_040958095.1 Procambarus clarkii | reverse complement strand
CCCTGTTCCCCCCTCTTCCTCCCTGTTTCACCTGCACCACTCCCCCTGTTCCCTCTCTTCATTCCACCTCTAAATCCCGTATCCTCACCCCCCCCCCACCACCTTTGCACCTCTTCCTTTAACTTAAATCAGGACCAATAAACTTCTTTATGTGTTTAATTTAGTTTTTTTCTAAGTACGGAAAAGTCTTCAGCCATCTCAAGCACTATTTTACAATTAACTTTAATTAAATTGGTAAGGGGGGGGGGAGTGATAAGAATAATTAATAATTATTCCTAAATCCTTTAGCTAAAGTCAACACTGACCAACCTATGCTCGTTCCCTACCCCAGACCATTCCCTCTACAAATACATTAATTTAGTAATAATAAGCCTTAATAATATATTAATAAATAAATTTTAAAATAAATCTGTGTATGGCTGCAGCCTCCAGCATGTGGCCTCATTACATAGACAGACATTCTCTTTATATATATATATATATATAAATATATATATATATATATATATATATATATATATATATATATATATATATATATATATATCAATTTACATAAATAAATATTCACTAATATATTCCTTTAAAATTGACACAAGCGGATTAAGGCGTCCTGTACATACCAGTTGCATTGCTCCTGGTAGTATGGGTTCAAGTCACTTCTGGCATGTGAGTTTTCAGTTGCATGTAGTCCAGGGGACCATTAAGGCTTGTTCACATGTTTATATATATATATATATATATATATATATATATATATATATATATATATATATATATATATATATATTTAAAAAATCTGTCATATTTGTAAATTAAATAATAAATATTTAATTATTAAATTTAATTTAATTTGTTTTAATAATATAATTATTTAATAATTTAATAAAATAATAATTAATTAAAAAACATTAATTTGATTATTTATTTAATAAAATTAAATAATAAATAATAAATTAAATATTGATATATACTTGTGTGTCCAGGAGGCCATCTGTGTCCCCTCAGATGGTCTCCCTTATCACAGTTTGTGTCTATGGATGTGTGTCTGTGTGTGAGTGTGTATATCCCTGTGAGTGTCCGGGCGAGTGTGTGTGAGTGTGAGTGTCCCTGTGAGTGTCCGGGTGCGTGTGTGTCCGTCCTGTGGGTCCAGGAGGCCATCTGTGTCCCCTCAGATGGTCTCCCTTATCACAGTCTATGGGTGTGTGTGAGTGTGAGTGCCCCTGTGAGTGTTCGGGTGAGGGTGTGTGTGTGAGTGTCCGGGTTTATGTGAGGTTTGGTTCAAGGGAAACATCCCTCCCCCCCCCCCTTCCCTTATTCCCACCGTGGGTTCGAATCCCAGGTGATTAGACCTGCTCTAGGTCCATGGATCCAAGATATCCATCCGTGGGCCCAACGGATTTCACCCCTTCCCCACTTTCCAAGGGCCAGGCCAATTCCAGCTATCCAGGGAACCTGTCGAAACAGAGGCAGCTACAGGAGGGGACACACAAATATTTGTGCCCTGCAGTTACACAACCGTTCCGACAGACTCGATCGCAATCTATCCAGATGAGAACACGATCTCTTCCGACTAGACCACGCTGGAGTCGCTGTATGTCTCAAATTTGGTTCCTTTATTTATAGTTAGTATTTTTGGTGAATTAATTGATTTGTTTTAATTTTTTATTGATTTAGGTAGAACGATTTGGGGAGTTGGGGGGGGGGGGGAGGAGGGGGAGGGGGGGTTGTGTGTGTAATGGATTTTCGAGATCGTGGTTGGTTAGTATTTATCTAGTTGTGTTCACCTAGTTATGCTTGCGAGGGTTGAGCTCTACTCTTTCGGCCCGCCTCTCAACTGTCAATCAATCAATTATTACTAACTAATAAAAAACATTCCACACACACACACCCAGGAAGCAGCCCGTAACAGCTGTCTAACGCCCAGGTACATATTTACTGCTAGGTAACAGGGGCATCAGAATGATAGAAACTCTGCTGATTTCCGTTTGTTCCATCACCGTGGGATCGAATGAGCTACGATTACGAGTCGAGAGCGACGTCCACTCAGCTATGAAGCCCCCTAGTTTGCGAATTGGTGCAAAAGATAATTTGGGAGAGGTTAAGGGAAAGGAATGATGTTTGGTGGCTTTGAGAGCTTTGGATGGGAGGGGGGTTGCCAGTTATGAATTAAAATTGTTAATTATTTAAGATAGGATATATATGCAAAAGACGTTGCGAGATATAGTAAAAAAAGTGTTTCTGACTGAGGTTAGGTACTGTGGGATTGACTTGTATGTTAGGAAAAAGAACACTTAATAAAAACATAGATGATCTTTTTAAATATTTCTTAGCAAATAGTTGCAAATTATTGTGTGAAAAGCATATGGTTCCCCTACCCTACACAAACACACGTGAGCACAATTAGTCCACGGGATTCAGAGAGAGTGAGAGTGAACAGCGAAATAGTAACAAAAAATGTGACAATGAGGGGAAACTATGTCATTCAAACGTATAAATGTTAACCATATAAATTACAGTAACACTAACCGAGCGTCCACATACATATTCCAATCAATTTACATAAATAAACATTCACTAATATATTCCTTTAAAATGGACACACGCAGATAGTTGCAGTACACATGTCAGTTCAATTACTGGTACACATAAACACTCATAGCTGGACGTGTCTGTCCATCTTGACAATAGTAGACATGTAACAAAAAATGTGACAATAATGGGAAACTATGTCATTCAAACGTATAAATGTTAACCATATAAATTACAGTAACACTAATCGCGCGCACACGTACATATGTCAATCAATTTACATAAATACACATTCACTAATGTGTACCTTTAAAATGGACACATACAGATAATTACCGTACACATGTCAGTTCAATTACAGGTACACATACACACACATAGCTTCACGTGTCTGTCGGTCTTGACAATAGTACACATGGATACGCACACAAAACAGTCCATTATCAATTAATGTGTGTGTGTGTGTGTGTGTATTTATTTTCTCCTTGTATTTATTACATGTATCTGCAGAATCGAGTTATTAGCTCTTGGACCCCGCCTATCATATATATGTATTTTTCCTTTTTTTAATATCTACTACATCTATTTCTCTCTAACACACACACACACACACACACACACACACACACACACACACACACACACACACACACACACACACACACACACACACACACACACACACACACACACACACACACACACACACACAAACTGGAGGCCTACCGTCTAAACGGAGAGTGTTCGTTGGTTATAATCCTAATGGTCCCATATCGAATCTCAGTTGATGCAATGGCAAATCGACAGATATTCTTTAACCTGATTCGCCTGTTCACCGGCTCCCCTCCGACCGGGGAGCCAGTCGGCCGAGCGGACAGCACACTGGACACTGGACTTGTGATCCTGTGGTCCCGGGTTCGATTCCGGGCGCCGCCGAGAAACAATGGGCAGAGTTTCTTTCACCCTGTGCCCCTGTTACCTTGCAGTAAAACAGGTACCTGGGTGTTAGTCAGCTGTCACGGGCTGCTTCCTGGGGGTGGAGGCCTGGTCGAGGACCGGACCCCGGGGACACTAAAGCCCCCTAATCATCTCAAGAAGAACCTCAAGAGATAAGCACAAATGAATCCATCAACCTATCTACTTATATCTGTCAATCCATCAATCTATCTTCCCATAAACCAACCATTTATCATTATATACATTTATATTCCATTTATCCGTCCATCAACTCTTCTGTCTATCCATCCATCTACTCATATGTCTTTCCATCCATCAGATAGACGGATGCATCTATGCATCCGTCTATCCGTCAATGTATATATTTAGCAATCAATGTAAACATCCATCTATCTACTTATATAAATTCTCCTTTAATCCCTGTTTCACCTGCACCACTCCCCCTGTTCCCCCATCCCCATCCCTGTTTCACCTGCACCACTCCCCCTGTTCCCCCATCCCCATCCCTGTTTCACCTGCACCACTCCCCCCTGTTTCTGCATCCCTGTTTCACCTGCACCACTCCCCCTGTTCCCCCATCCCCATCCCTGTTTCACCTGCACCACTCCCCCTGTTCCCCCATCCCCATCCCTGTTTCACTTGCACCACTCCCCCTGTTCCCCCATCCCCATCCCTGTTTCACCTGCACCACTCCCCCTGTTCCCCCATCCCCATCCCTGTTTCACCTGCACCACCCCCCCTGTTCCCCCATCCCCATCCCTGTTTCACCTGCACCACTCCCTCTGTTTCTCCCTCTTCATCCCTGTTTCACCTGCACCACTCCCCCCTGTTTCTCCCTCTTCATCCCTGTTTCACCTGCACCACTCCCCCTGTTCCCCCATCCCCATCCTTGTTTCACCTGTACAGCACCCCCTGTTCCCCCCTCTTCCTCCCTGTTTCACCTGCACCACTCCCCCTGTTCCCACATCCCCATCCCTGTTTCACCTGTACAGCACCCCCTGTTCCCCCCTCTTCCTCCCTGTTTCACCTGCACCACTCCCCCTGTTCCCTCTCTTCATTCCACCTCTAAATCCCGTATCCTCACCCCCCCCCCCCACCACCTTTGCACCTCTTCCTTTAACTTAAATCAGGACCAATAAACTTCTTTATGTGTTTAATTTAGTTTTTTTCTAAGTACGGAAAAGTCTTCAGCCATCTCAAGCACTATTTTACAATTAACTTTAGTTAAATTGGTAAGGGGGGGGGGGAGTGATAAGAATAATTAATAATTATTCCTAAATCCTTTAGCTAAAGTCAACACTGACCAACCTATGCTCGTTCCCTACCCCAGACCATTCCCTCTACAAATACATTAATTTAGTAATAATAAGCCTTAATAATATATTAATAAATAAATTTTAAAATAAATCTGTGTATGGCTGCAGCCTCCAGCATGTGGCCTCATTACATAGACAGACATTCTCTTTATATATATATATATATATAAATATATATATATATATATATTATATATATATATATATATATATATATATATATATCAATTTACATAAATAAATATTCACTAATATATTCCTTTAAAATTGACACAAGCGGATTAAGGCGTCCTGTACATACCAGTTGCATTGCTCCTGGCAGTATGGGTTCAAGTCACTTCTGGCATGTGAGTTTTCAGTTGCATGTAGTCCAGGGGACCATTAAGGCTTGTTCACATGTTTATATATATATATATATATATATATATATATATATATATATATATATATATATATATATATATATATATATATATTTAAAAAATCTGTCATATTTGTAAATTAAATAATAAATATTTAATTATTAAATTTAATTTAATTTGTTTTATTAATATAATTATTTAATAATTTAATAAAATAATAATTAATTAAAAAACATTAATTTGATTATTTATTTAATAAAATTAAATAATAAATAATAAATTAAATATTGATATATACTTGTGTGTCCAGGAGGCCATCTGTGTCCCCTCAGATGGTCTCCCTTATCACAGTCTATGGGTGTGTGTGAGTGTGAGTGCCCCTGTGAGTGTTCGGGTGAGGGTGTGTGTGTGAGTGTCCGGGTTTATGTGAGGTTTGGTTCAAGGGAAACATCCCTCCCCCCCCCCCTTCCCTTATTCCCACCGTGGGTTCGAATCCCAGGTGATTAGACCTGCTCTAGGTCCATGGATCCAAGATATCCATCCGTGGGCCCAACGGATTTCACCCCTTCCCCACTTTCCAAGGGCCAGGCCAATTCCAGCTATCCAGGGAACCTGTCGAAACAGAGGCAGCTACAGGAGGGGACACACAAATATTTGTGCCCTGCAGTTACACAACCGTTCCGACAGACTCGATCGCAATCTATCCAGATGAGAACACGATCTCTTCCGACTAGACCACGCTGGAGTCGCTGTATGTCTCAAATTTGGTTCCTTTATTTATAGTTAGTATTTTTGGTGAATTAATTGATTTGTTTTAATTTTTTATTGATTTAGGTAGAACGATTTGGGGAGTTGGGGGGGGGGGGAGGAGGGGGAGGGGGGGTTGTGTGTGTAATGGATTTTCGAGATCGTGGTTGGTTAGTATTTATCTAGTTGTGTTCACCTAGTTATGCTTGCGAGGGTTGAGCTCTACTCTTTCGGCCCGCCTCTCAACTGTCAATCAATCAATTATTACTAACTAATAAAAAACATTCCACACACACACACCCAGGAAGCAGCCCGTAACAGCTGTCTAACGCCCAGGTACATATTTACTGCTAGGTAACAGGGGCATCAGAATGATAGAAACTCTGCTGATTTCCGTTTGTTCCATCACCGTGGGATCGAATGAGCTACGATTACGAGTCGAGAGCGACGTCCACTCAGCTATGAAGCCCCCTAGTTTGCGAATTGGTGCAAAAGATAATTTGGGAGAGGTTAAGGGAAAGGAATGATGTTTGGTGGCTTTGAGAGCTTTGGATGGGAGGGGGGTTGCCAGTTATGAATTAAAATTGTTAATTATTTAAGATAGGATATATATGCAAAAGACGTTGCGAGATATAGTAAAAAAAGTGTTTCTGACTGAGGTTAGGTACTGTGGGATTGACTTGTATGTTAGGAAAAAGAACACTTAATAAAAACATAGATGATCTTTTTAAATATTTCTTAGCAAATAGTTGCAAATTATTGTGTGAAAAGCATATGGTTCCCCTACCCTACACAAACACACGTGAGCACAATTAGTCCACGGGATTCAGAGAGAGTGAGAGTGAACAGCGAAATAGTAACAAAAAATGTGACAATGAGGGGAAACTATGTCATTCAAACGTATAAATGTTAACCATATAAATTACAGTAACACTAACCGAGCGTCCACATACATATTCCAATCAATTTACATAAATAAACATTCACTAATATATTCCTTTAAAATGGACACACGCAGATAGTTGCAGTACACATGTCAGTTCAATTACTGGTACACATAAACACTCATAGCTGGACGTGTCTGTCCATCTTGACAATAGTAGACATGTAACAAAAAATGTGACAATAATGGGAAACTATGTCATTCAAACGTATAAATGTTAACCATATAAATTACAGTAACATTAATCGCGCGCACACGTACATATGTCAATCAATTTACATAAATACACATTCACTAATGTGTACCTTTAAAATGGACACATACAGATAATTACCGTACACATGTCAGTTCAATTACAGGTACACATACACACACATAGCTTCACGTGTCTGTCGGTCTTGACAATAGTACACATGGATACGCACACAAAACAGTCCATTATCAATTAATGTGTGTGTGTGTGTGTGTGTATTTATTTTCTCCTTGTATTTATTACATGTATCTGCAGAATCGAGTTATTAGCTCTTGGACCCCGCCTATCAAATATATGTATTTTTCCTTTTTTTAATATCTACTACATCTATTTCTCTCTAACACACACACACACACACACACACACACACACACACACACACACACACACACACACACACACACACACACACACAAACTGGAGGCCTACCGTCTAAACGGAGAGTGTTCGTTGGTTATAATCCTAATGGTCCCATATCGAATCTCAGTTGATGCAATGGCAAATCGACAGATATTCTTTAACCTGATTCGCCTGTTCACCGGCTCCCCTCCGACCGGGGAGCCAGTCGGCCGAGCGGACAGCACACTGGACACTGGACTTGTGATCCTGTGGTCCCGGGTTCGATTCCGGGCGCCGCCGAGAAACAATGGGCAGAGTTTCTTTCACCCTGTGCCCCTGTTACCTTGCAGTAAAACAGGTACCTGGGTGTTAGTCAGCTGTCACGGGCTGCTTCCTGGGGGTGGAGGCCTGGTCGAGGACCGGACCCCGGGGACACTAAAGCCCCCTAATCATCTCAAGAAGAACCTCAAGAGATAAGCACAAATGAATCCATCAACCTATCTACTTATATCTGTCAATCCATCAATCTATCTTCCCATAAACCAACCATTTATCATTATATACATTTATATTCCATTTATCCGTCCATCAACTCTTCTGTCTATCCATCCATCTACTCATATGTCTTTCCATCCATCAGATAGACGGATGCATCTATGCATCCGTCTATCCGTCAATGTATATATTTAGCAATCAATGTAAACATCCATCTATCTACTTATATAAATTCTCCTTTAATCCCTGTTTCACCTGCACCACTCCCCCTGTTCCCCCATCCCCATCCCTGTTTCACCTGCACCACTCCCCCTGTTCCCCCATCCCCATCCCTGTTTCACCTGCACCACTCCCCCCTGTTTCTGCATCCCTGTTTCACCTGCACCACTCCCCCTGTTCCCCCATCCCCATCCCTGTTTCACCTGCACCACTCCCCCTGTTCCCCCATCCCCATCCCTGTTTCACTTGCACCACTCCCCCTGAGTAGTAGGGAGTAAGAGCCACAGACGATTTTTTTTTTCAGGTCAAATATCGTCTGTGCGCCCCAAGGGTTTCAGGTAAATTTAGAATATCCCCTGTGCGCCCCAAGGGTTTCAGGTCAAATATCCCCTGTGCGCCCCAAGGGTTTCAGGTAAATTTAGAAAATCGTGTGTAGCGCTTGGGGGTTTTCAGGTAAATTTTGTCAGTCGCAGATTTTAGAAGTAAGGATTTCTTATGAGAAAAATAATTTCCGAGACTTAGAAGTTTGTTAAAGCCTTATGGGAGAAATTCAAATAACGTGTGTAGCACTTTAGGGCTTCCAGGAGAACTCTACGGACATATTTTACATGTTTTCAACTTACAAAATCGTCTATGTAAGCCTTAGTTATTCATATAAATTTAGAAAATCACCTGTGTAAGTCATGGTTTTCAGGGTTTCGTACATCACACCCCCCTCCCTCCCCCCTTACCTCGCAATCTCTCGCGTCACCTTTATTTACTTTGTGCCCAGCCAGCCAGTCGGCTCTTAATCTTATCTTATCTTCATAATATCTGGACCGTCCCTCCTCTCTCTCTCTCTCCTTTCATTCAGTTCAACTATTTTCCAACATCGTATTTTTTGCTCCTTTTCATTAAGCAAGTCAGTATGTTTGCTCCTTTTCATTAAGCAAGTCAGTTTTACACAAATAAATCATGTTAGTAAGCAAGTTCTAGCTCACGTTCCCCACCTTAGTCCCCTGTCGTATAAAGAATACTATCATTCCAATCCCTCTAAAATTTAAAAATAATCATATTTCAAATGTAGTTCAATACAGTAATTTAGTTACCAAGCTCCAGCTCTTGTCCTCCGCCTTAGCTCTCTCTCGTATCTTCGTTAGTATCAGTCCAATTTCCCTGAAATTTCTACCCTCTGTATTTCAGACATAGTTTAGTAAATGCAAACAATTATCAAACTCTAGCTCTTGTCCCCAGCTTAGTTCATTTGTACAAAATCATTAGTAACAGTCCAAATTCCCTGAGATTTTTAGCCTCTGTATTTCAGACACCGTAAAAAAGATCAAAACAGTTACCAAGCTCCAGCTCTTGTCCTCCGCCTTAGCTCTCTCTCGTATCTTCGTTAGTAACAGATCAATTCCCCTGAAATTTCTACCCTCTGTATTTCAGACACCGTAAATAAAATCAAGTCAGTTATCGAGCTCCAGCTCTCGTCCCCGCCTTAATTCTCTTTCGTATCTTTGTAAATAACCCATCAATTTCCCTAAAATTAAAAAGCAGACATACTTCAAAGTTAGTAAATAAGATCAAGTCAGTTACTGAGCTCCAGCTCTCGTCCCCCGCCCTCTTCCACCCTCAAGTCTTTAACCCATCAATTTCCCCGAAATTTTTACCCTCTGTATTTCAGACATAGTAAATATGATGAAAACAATTATAAAACTCTAGCTCTTGTCCTCTGTCCAAGTTCACTCCTGTAAATTCATTCATTACTATCAATCCAAATCCCCCTGAGATTTAAACACCCAACTACATTTTCAGACATAGTAAATAAAAACCAGTTCAGTTATCAAGTTTCAACTCTTGTGCCCCAGCTTAGTTCATTTGTGCAAGTTCTTTATTTCCAACTAAATCATCCTAAGATTTAAGATCACCTTATTTTCTAACGTAGTAAAATTAATCAGGGCATTAACCAAGTTCCATTCACTCAGCCTTAGATCATCAGACATAAATATTTTCGATCAAGTCCGTCTCCAGCTTAACTCTTACCCTTTCCCTCCCTTACCTTCTCATCCCCCAACGTATCAAAACCTTCAATAATCATACTGTATTTGCATATTTTCTCTATATTCACTGTATTCTTCGTATTCTCATCCGTGTTCACTCCATGTTCTTCAAATGTTCACAGTCCCATTCAGTTCATATTTTCACAAGTATCTCCATTTTTTATGTAATCTTTCTCTTAGTCTCATTATGTTCTCTACAAATTCTAGTCATATTTTCTATGTTTTCATATTCATCACATGTTCTCTTTACAACTTTTATACTCAATATTCATGCTAACTTCCATATTTTGTGTTCTTTGTCAATATTCATGTTCCTCTACAAGTTCATGTTCCTCACAAGATCACTTCGTTTTTCACCTTCACTTACATGTTTTCTACATTCTTTTGTCATATTCTCCATGTTCTTCACAAGTCCATTGTTCATTCTTTGTAATCCCTATTCTCCTTATCATGTTTTCATGTTCTCTGTAAGTTCATATTCCCAGCATGTTCACTGTATTCATCAACTTTTCTTACATATGTTCTTTGCCATGTTCCCCATATGTTCTCTAGGTTTTTCCCCTTACATGTTATCTAACGTTCCTTAACTAAAAAATCTTTCACCAATCAACTAAAAACATAGTCACTTTCGTCATTTCTCAACTAAACTTATTATCCAGTCAACTAAAAATAGTCAGAAATAGCCTCGTTCAACACTGTTCTTAACTAAAACAACCTTTCTCTTAGCTAAAAATTGTCAAAGGAAACTTTTTTCAGCACTTTCTTAACAGGCGCTATGTTTCATCAAGAAAAAAATTGTCAAAGGAAACTTTCCAAAACCGTTCATATCTAGCTTTTATCCATCGTCAATCAACTAAAAATAATAACTTTCATCATTTCTTAACTAAACATATTCCCCATTCATCAGAAAATAACCGTGTTCATCATGTTTCATTGTCATTTCATAACTAAAATTATCTGCCAATCATCAGAAAAAGTCATGTTCATCATGTTTTGTCTTTTTCCTTAACTAAAGTATTCATCAGTCAACTAAAAATAGTTACTTCATCATGTTTCCTTGTCATTTCTTAACTAAAATATCACTTCTCTCATCTGAAAATAGTCATGTGTAGTCTCTTTCCAACACTGTTCTTAACTAAAACAGCCTTTCGCTTAGCTAAAAATTGTCAAAGGAATCTTTTCAGCACTGTTCATAACTAACTTTATCCATCGTCAAGTCAGAAAATATAGTCAAAGATATCTATCATCGTCGTTCTTAACTGACATTTATACTTTGTGGAGCACTAAAATAGTCAAATGTAACTTTTTCAACACTTTCGTAACTAAAATTATATGTCGTCAAGTAAGAAAAATAGTCAAAGGTGCTCTCCGTTACACCAAAGTTACTCTTCGAGAAATCAAAGACACTCTTCAATACATCAAGGACTTACTCAAAGACACCAAAGTTACACTCTAAGACATCCTTCGAGACATCAAAGACTTCCTTAAGACTTCAATGGGACTCTTCCATTCATCAAAAACATTCTCAGAGTCATCAAATGTTATTCTCGAAGTCATCAAAGTTATTTTCAGAGACATCTAAAGTTAATTTCTATGTTATAAAGTTATTCTCAGAGACATCTAAAGTTAATCTAAGACATCATTTTTCATCAAAGATATTCTCTCTAAACCATCAATGTTCTTCTCTAAGACATAAAAGTTATTCTCAGAGTCACCTTCGTTCGTCAGAGAAACTTTCAAAACATCTTTGTTCATCAAACTTGTTTTCAAAGTCATCAAAAGTTAATCTAAGACATCTTCTTTCATCAAAGTTATTTTCAGAGACATCTAAAGTTATTCTCAGAGCTATCAAACTTGTTCTCAGAGTCATCAAATGTTATTCTCGATGTCATCAAAGTTATTTTCAGAGACATCTAAAGTTAATTTCTATGTTATAAAGTTATTCTCAGAGACATCTAAAGTTAATCTTGGTCATCAAAGTTGTTCTCTAAACATCAATGTTGTTCTCCAAGACATCAAAGATGTTCTCAAAATCATAAAAGTTATTCTCAGAGCTATCAAAGTTAATCTCAGAGTTATCCAAAGATATTCTCATGTCCACAAAAGTTATTCCAAGAGACGTCAAAGTTGTTTCAAAGACATCAAAGTTAATCTCAGAGTTATCCAAAGACATTCTCAGAGACATCTAAAGTTATTCTCTAAGACATCAAAGTTGTTCTAAGAGTTATCAAAAGTTATTCTCAGTCATGATATGTTATTCTCTAACTCACTTCCATTCATCAAAGACATTCTCTAAGTCCTGAAAGTTATTCTCTAAGACAACAAAGTCTTTCTCAGAGCTACCAAAGATGTTCTCTAATTCATAAAAGTTAATCTTAACTCACCTTCGTTCATTAGAGAAACTTTCCAATCCATATTCGTTGACCAGAGTTATTCTCAGAGTCATCAAAGCGATCTCTAATTCATCTTCGTTCTCCAAAGTTGTTCTCTAAGACACCTTCATTCATCAAAGAAACTCTCCTTCTTCCATCATGTTATTCTTTAAGACATCTTCAGTCATAAAATTTTCTCTCCAAAATGTAACTAGTTCAGCTTTTCATACCAAACCTGCATTCTGTTAAAACATATTTTCTTAGTTGCTTTACCCTAAAACTGTTCTCTGAACTACACTGTTCAAACCTACGTAACCTATCCTCTCCCCCAATGTTACTTAGTTAACGTAACGTTCCTAAACCTAGCTTTACCTATCCTAACATACCTTACCTTACCTTCCCTATCTTACCTAACTTTACCTATCCTAACATAACTTACCTTACCTTCCCTAACTTAACCTAACTTTACCTATCCTAACTTAACTTGCCTTTCATAACCTATCTTTACCTATCCTAACATAACTTACCTTACCTTCCCTATCTTACCTAACTTTACCTATCCTAACATAACTTACCTTACCTTCCCTATCTTACCTAACTTTACCTATCCTAACATAACTTACCTTACCTTCCCTAACTTAACCTAACTTTACCTATCCTAACTTAACTTACCTAACTTATTCTGCTTAACATAACTTACCTTACCTTACCTATCTTACCTAACTTTACATATCTTACCTAACTTACCTTACCTTACCTTACCTATCTTAACCTGCTTAACCTATCTTACCTAACTTAGCCTGCATAACCTAACTTTACCTATCTTACCTAACTTACCTACATTACCTAACTTAACTTAACCTGCATAACCTAACTTAACCTAACTTACCTTACCTTACCTAACTTATATAACTTATCTTACCTATCCTAACGTAACCTAACTTGCTTTACCTAACTTAATCTTACATTCCCAAACTGATGTATCCTAACTTATCTAGTCAAACCAGACATGATCTAACTTAAGTATTCCTTCTTGTCTTTGTGTTTCGTCAATCATTGTCTCATATTCATTTACTCATTTCATTAGTTAATTTCTCAAATGGTCACTTATGCATTTCAAGTGCTATTTTGTTATATATGGGCATTTACTCATTTCAAGGGATAATTTCTCAAATGGACGTTTTGCATTTCAAGTGTTATTTGTTTAAGATTGGGTATTTAACCATTTCAAAGGATTTTTTGTTATATATGGGAACTTACTCGTTTCAAGGGCTAATTTCTCAAATGGTCATTTTTGCAGATCAAGGGTTATTTGTTAAAGTTCATCAAGTTGCCCATAAGTTGTATTTATTATGTTTGTTATCATATGTTCTTATTCCCCAACCCTTTAACCTAACCTCTTGTAATCTTAGTGTATTTAGTAGGTTCTATCTTATGTTCTTATTCCCCAACCCTTTAACCTAACCTCTTGTAATCTTAGTGTATTTAGTAGGTTCTATCATATGTTCTTATTCCCCAACCCTTTAACCTATCCTTTCAGATGTAGTTTGTTGAATATATTATCCTTTTCCTAACCTTTCAGATGTAGTTTTGTTTTTCCTTTTTTGTATATTTTTACCCAAACCCACCATCCCACTTAACCTTCTTTCCTTCTTTACTTTGTTTTCACATATAAGTTCATTCTTTATCATAGTAATAATAAAAATTACAATAGTAAAGAATCAGATCTACTAAGACTTGAAATTGAGAAACAAGAGCTCAAGGGAGTGAGAGCATTAAGGAAGAACAAGGAGTAAGAGAGAGGGGGAGGAAGAAAATGGGACCAAAGAAGAGAGAATGAGAGAGAGTGTGGGCATGGGAGCACTAAGACTTGAATTTGAGAAACAAGAGAGCATTTGAGCAAATGAGGGAGAGAGAGGGGGAGGAAGAGAGAGAATAAGGGAGAGAGATAGAAAAGGAGGGTTAGAAGGAGTAGGAGAATCAAAGTAAAGAAGGAAAGATGGTTAAGTGGGATGGTGGGTTTGGGTAAAAATATACAAAAAAGGAAAAACAAAACTACATCTGAAAGGTTAGGAAAAGGATAATATATTCAACAAACTACATCTGAAAGGATAGGTTAAAGGGTTGGGGAATAAGAACATATGATAGAACCTACTAAATACACTAAGATTACAAGAGGTTAGGTTAAAGGGTTGGGGAATAAGAACATAAGATAGAACCTACTAAATACACTAAGATTACAAGAGGTTAGGTTAAAGGGTTGGGGAATAAGAACATATGATAACAAACATAATAAATACAACTTATGGGCAACTTGATGAACTTTAACAAATAACCCTTGATCTGCAAAAATGACCATTTGAGAAATTAGCCCTTGAAACGAGTAAGTTCCCATATATAACAAAAAATCCTTTGAAATGGTTAAATACCCAATCTTAAACAAATAACACTTGAAATGCAAAACGTCCATTTGAGAAATTATCCCTTGAAATGAGTAAATGCCCATATATAACAAAATAGCACTTGAAATGCATAAGTGACCATTTGAGAAATTAACTAATGAAATGAGTAAATGAATATGAGACAATGATTGACGAAACACAAAGACAAGAAGGAATACTTAAGTTAGATCATGTCTGGTTTGACTAGATAAGTTAGGATACATCAGTTTGGGAATGTAAGATTAAGTTAGGTAAAGCAAGTTAGGTTACGTTAGGATAGGTAAGATAAGTTATATAAGTTAGGTAAGGTAAGGTAAGTTAGGTTAAGTTAGGTTATGCAGGTTAAGTTAAGTTAGGTAATGTAGGTAAGTTAGGTAAGATAGGTAAAGTTAGGTTATGCAGGCTAAGTTAGGTAAGATAGGTTAAGCAGGTTAAGATAGGTAAGGTAAGGTAAGGTAAGTTAGGTAAGATATGTAAAGTTAGGTAAGATAGGTAAGGTAAGGTAAGTTATGTTAAGCAGAATAAGTTAGGTAAGTTAAGTTAGGATAGGTAAAGTTAGGTTAAGTTAGGGAAGGTAAGGTAAGTTATGTTAGGATAGGTAAAGTTAGGTAAGATAGGGAAGGTAAGGTAAGTTATGTTAGGATAGGTAAAGCTAGGTAAGATAGGGAAGGTAAGGTAAGTTATGTTAGGATAGGTAAAGATAGGTTATGAAAGGCAAGTTAAGTTAGGATAGGTAAAGTTAGGTTAAGTTAGGGAAGGTAAGGTAAGTTATGTTAGGATAGGTAAAGTTAGGTAAGATAGGGAAGGTAAGGTAAGGTATGTTAGGATAGGTAAAGCTAGGTTTAGGAACGTTACGTTAACTAAGTAACATTGGGGGAGAGGATAGGTTACGTAGGTTTGAACAGTGTAGTTCAGAGAACAGTTTTAGGGTAAAGCAACTAAGAAAATATGTTTTAACAGAATGCAGGTTTGGTATGAAAAGCTGAACTAGTTACATTTTGGAGAGAAAATTTTATGACTGAAGATGTCTTAAAGAATAACATGATGGAAGAAGGAGAGTTTCTTTGATGAATGAAGGTGTCTTAGAGAACAACTTTGGAGAACGAAGATGAATTAGAGATCGCTTTGATGACTCTGAGAATAACTCTGGTCAACGAATATGGATTGGAAAGTTTCTCTAATGAACGAAGGTGAGTTAAGATTAACTTTTATGAATTAGAGAACATCTTTGGTAGCTCTGAGAAAGACTTTGTTGTCTTAGAGAATAACTTTCAGGACTTAGAGAATGTCTTTGATGAATGGAAGTGAGTTAGAGAATAACATATCATGACTGAGAATAACTTTTGATAACTCTTAGAACAACTTTGATGTCTTAGAGAATAACTTTAGATGTCTCTGAGAATGTCTTTGGATAACTCTGAGATTAACTTTGATGTCTTTGAAACAACTTTGACGTCTCTTGGAATAACTTTTGTGGACATGAGAATATCTTTGGATAACTCTGAGATTAACTTTGATAGCTCTGAGAATAACTTTTATGATTTTGAGAACATCTTTGATGTCTTGGAGAACAACATTGATGTTTAGAGAACAACTTTGATGACCAAGATTAACTTTAGATGTCTCTGAGAATAACTTTATAACATAGAAATTAACTTTAGATGTCTCTGAAAATAACTTTGATGACATCGAGAATAACATTTGATGACTCTGAGAACAAGTTTGATAGCTCTGAGAATAACTTTAGATGTCTCTGAAAATAACTTTGATGAAAGAAGATGTCTTAGATTAACTTTTGATGACTTTGAAAACAAGTTTGATGAACAAAGATGTTTTGAAAGTTTCTCTGACGAACGAAGGTGACTCTGAGAATAACTTTTATGTCTTAGAGAAGAACATTGATGGTTTAGAGAGAATATCTTTGATGAAAAATGATGTCTTAGATTAACTTTAGATGTCTCTGAGAATAACTTTATAACATAGAAATTAACTTTAGATGTCTCTGAAAATAACTTTGATGACTTCGAGAATAACATTTGATGACTCTGAGAATGTTTTTGATGAATGGAAGAGTCCCATTGAAGTCTTAAGGAAGTCTTTGATGTCTCGAAGGATGTCTTAGAGTGTAACTTTGGTGTCTTTGAGTAAGTCCTTGATGTATTGAAGAGTGTCTTTGATTTCTCGAAGAGTAACTTTGGTGTAACGGAGAGCACCTTTGACTATTTTTCTTACTTGACGACATATAATTTTAGTTACGAAAGTGTTGAAAAAGTTACATTTGACTATTTTAGTGCTCCACAAAGTATAAATGTCAGTTAAGAACGACGATGATAGATATCTTTGACTATATTTTCTGACTTGACGATGGATAAAGTTAGTTATGAACAGTGCTGAAAAGATTCCTTTGACAATTTTTAGCTAAGCGAAAGGCTGTTTTAGTTAAGAACAGTGTTGGAAAGAGACTACACATGACTATTTTCAGATGAGAGAAGTGATATTTTAGTTAAGAAATGACAAGGAAACATGATGAAGTAACTATTTTTAGTTGACTGATGAATACTTTAGTTAAGGAAAAAGACAAAACATGATGAACATGACTTTTTCTGATGATTGGCAGATAATTTTAGTTATGAAATGACAATGAAACATGATGAACACGGTTATTTTCTGATGAATGGGGAATATGTTTAGTTAAGAAATGATGAAAGTTATTATTTTTAGTTGATTGACGATGGATAAAAGCTAGATATGAACGGTTTTGGAAAGTTTCCTTTGACAATTTTTTTCTTGATGAAACATAGCGCCTGTTAAGAAAGTGCTGAAAAAAGTTTCCTTTGACAATTTTTAGCTAAGAGAAAGGTTGTTTTAGTTAAGAACAGTGTTGAACGAGGCTATTTCTGACTATTTTTAGTTGACTGGATAATAAGTTTAGTTGAGAAATGACGAAAGTGACTATGTTTTTAGTTGATTGGTGAAAGATTTTTTAGTTAAGGAACGTTAGATAACATGTAAGGGGAAAAACCTAGAGAACATATGGGGAACATGGCAAAGAACATATGTAAGAAAAGTTGATGAATACAGTGAACATGCTGGGAATATGAACTTACAGAGAACATGAAAACATGATAAGGAGAATAGGGATTACAAAGAATGAACAATGGACTTGTGAAGAACATGGAGAATATGACAAAAGAATGTAGAAAACATGTAAGTGAAGGTGAAAAACGAAGTGATCTTGTGAGGAACATGAACTTGTAGAGGAACATGAATATTGACAAAGAACACAAAATATGGAAGTTAGCATGAATATTGAGTATAAAAGTTGTAAAGAGAACATGTGATGAATATGAAAACATAGAAAATATGACTAGAATTTGTAGAGAACATAATGAGACTAAGAGAAAGATTACATAAAAAATGGAGATACTTGTGAAAATATGAACTGAATGGGACTGTGAACATTTGAAGAACATGGAGTGAACACGGATGAGAATACGAAGAATACAGTGAATATAGAGAAAATATGCAAATACAGTATGATTATTGAAGGTTTTGATACGTTGGGGGATGAGAAGGTAAGGGAGGGAAAGGGTAAGAGTTAAGCTGGAGACGGACTTGATCGAAAATATTTATGTCTGATGATCTAAGGCTGAGTGAATGGAACTTGGTTAATGCCCTGATTAATTTTACTACGTTAGAAAATAAGGTGATCTTAAATCTTAGGATGATTTAGTTGGAAATAAAGAACTTGCACAAATGAACTAAGCTGGGGCACAAGAGTTGAAACTTGATAACTGAACTGGTTTTTATTTACTATGTCTGAAAATGTAGTTGGGTGTTTAAATCTCAGGGGGATTTGGATTGATAGTAATGAATGAATTTACAGGAGTGAACTTGGACAGAGGACAAGAGCTAGAGTTTTATAATTGTTTTCATCATATTTACTATGTCTGAAATACAGAGGGTAAAAATTTCGGGGAAATTGATGGGTTAAAGACTTGAGGGTGGAAGAGGGCGGGGGACGAGAGCTGGAGCTCAGTAACTGACTTGATCTTATTTACTAACTTTGAAGTATGTCTGCTTTTTAATTTTAGGGAAATTGATGGGTTATTTACAAAGATACGAAAGAGAATTAAGGCGGGGACGAGAGCTGGAGCTCGATAACTGACTTGATTTTATTTACGGTGTCTGAAATACAGAGGGTAGAAATTTCAGGGGAATTGATCTGTTACTAACGAAGATACGAGAGAGAGCTAAGGCGGAGGACAAGAGCTGGAGCTTGGTAACTGTTTTGATCTTTTTTACGGTGTCTGAAATACAGAGGCTAAAAATCTCAGGGAATTTGGACTGTTACTAATGATTTTGTACAAATGAACTAAGCTGGGGACAAGAGCTAGAGTTTGATAATTGTTTGCATTTACTAAACTATGTCTGAAATACAGAGGGTAGAAATTTCAGGGAAATTGGACTGATACTAACGAAGATACGAGAGAGAGCTAAGGCGGAGGACAAGAGCTGGAGCTTGGTAACTAAATTACTGTATTGAACTACATTTGAAATATGATTATTTTTAAATTTTAGAGGGATTGGAATGATAGTATTCTTTATACGACAGGGGACTAAGGTGGGGAACGTGAGCTAGAACTTGCTTACTAACATGATTTATTTGTGTAAAACTGACTTGCTTAATGAAAAGGAGCAAACATACTGACTTGCTTAATGAAAAGGAGCAAAAAATACGATGTTGGAAAATAGTTGAACTGAATGAAAGGAGAGAGAGAGAGAGGAGGGACGGTCCAGATATTATGAAGATAAGATAAGATTAAGAGCCGACTGGCTGGCTGGGCGCAAAGTAAATAAAGGTGACGCGAGAGATTGCGAGGTAAGGGGGGAGGGAGGGGGGTGTGATGTACGAAACCCTGAAAACCATGACTTACACAGGTGATTTTCTAAATTTATATGAATAACTAAGGCTTACATAGACGATTTTGTAAGTTGAAAACATGTAAAATATGTCCGTAGAGTTCTCCTGGAAGCCCTAAAGTGCTACACACGTTATTTGAATTTCTCCCATAAGGCTTTAACAAACTTCTAAGTCTCGGAAATTATTTTTCTCATAAGAAATCCTTACTTCTAAAATCTGCGACTGACAAAATTTACCTGAAAACCCCCAAGCGCTACACACGATTTTCTAAATTTACCTGAAACCCTTGGGGCGCACAGGGGATATTTGACCTGAAACCCTTGGGGCGCACAGGGGATATTCTAAATTTACCTGAAACCCTTGGGGCGCACAGACGATATTTGACCTGAAAAAAAAAATCGTCTGTGGCTCTTACTCCCTACTACTCCCCTGTTCCCCCATCCCCATCCCTGTTTCACCTGCACCACTCCCCCTGTTCCCCCATCCCTATCCCTGTTTCACCTGCACCACCCCCCCTGTTCCCCCATCCCCATCCCTGTTTCACCTGCACCACTCCCTCTGTTTCTCCCTCTTCATCCCTGTTTCACCTGCACCACTCCCCCCTGTTTCTCCCTCTTCATCCCTGTTTCACCTGCACCACTCCCCCTGTTCCCCCATCCCCATCCTTGTTTCACCTGTACAGCACCCCCTGTTCCCCCCTCTTCCTCCCTGTTTCACCTGCACCACTCCCCCTGTTCCCACATCCCCATCCCTGTTTCACCTGTACACACC
>NC_091153.1:197414-252042 GCF_040958095.1 Procambarus clarkii | reverse complement strand
TGGGAGAGGTGGTGGTGTTGGGAGTGGTGGTGGTGTTGGGAGTGTTGGTGTTGGGAGTTTGGTGGCGTTGGGAGTGGTCGTGATGTTGGGAGTGGTAGTGGTGTTCGGAGTGGTGGTGGTGTTGGAAGTGGTGGTGGTGTTGGGAGTGGTGGTGGTGTTGGGAGTGGTGGTGGTGTTGGGAGTGGTTGTGGTGTTGGGAGTGGTGGTGGTGTTGGGAGTGGTGTTGGTGTTAGGAGTGGTGGTGGTGTTGAGAGTGGTGTGGTTTTGGGAATGGTGTTGGTGTTGGGAGTGGTGTTGGGGTTTGGAGTGGTTGTGGTGTTGGGAGTGGTGGTGGTGATGGGAGTGGTGTTGGTGTTGAGAGTGGTTGTGGTGTTGGGAGTGGTGTTGGTGTTGGGAGTGGTGTTGGGGTTGGGAGTGGTTGTGGTGTTGGGAGTGGTCGTGGTGTTGGGAGTGTTGCTTGTGTTGGGAGTGGTTGTGGTGTTGGGAGTGGTGGTGGTGTTGGGAGTGGTGTTGGTGTTGGGAGTGGTGTTGGTGTTGGGAGTGGTTGTGATGTTGGGAGTGGTGGTGGTGTTGGGAGTGGTGTTGGTGTTGGGAGTGGTGGTGGTGTTGGGAGTGGTGGTGGTGTTGGGAGTGGTTGTGGTGTTGGGAGTGGTTGTGGTGTTGGGAGTGGTGGTGGTGTTGGGAGTGGTGTTGGTGTTGGAGTGGTGTGGGTGTTGGGAGTGTTGTTAGTGTTGGGAGTGGTGGTGGTGTTGGGGAGTGGTGGTGGTGTTGGGAGTGGTGGTGGTGTTGGGAGTGGTGGTGGTGTTGGGAGTGTTGGTGTTGGGAGTTTTGGTGGCGATGGGAGTGGTGTTGATGTTGGGAGTGGTGGTGGTGTTGGGAGTGGTTGTGGTGTTGGGAGTGGTGGTGGTGTTGGGAGTGGTGTTGGTGTTAGGAGTGGTTGTGGTGTTGGGAGTGGTTGTGGTGTTGGGAGTGGTGGTGGTTGTTGGGAGTGGTGTTGGTGTTGGGAGTGGTGTTGGTGTTGGGAGTGGTGTTGGTGTTGGGAGTGGTGTTGGTGTTGGGAGTGGTTGTGGTGTGGGAGTGGTGTTGGTGTTGGGAGTGGTGTTGGTGTTGGGAGTGGTGTTGGTGTTGGGAGTGGTGTTGGGTGTTATTGTTGGAGTGGTGGTGGTGTTGGTGTTGGGAGTGGTTGTGGTGTTGGAAGTGGTGTTGGTGTTGGGAGTGGTGTGGTTGTTGGGAGTGGGGTTAATGTTGGGAGTGGTGGTGGTGTTGGGAGAGGTATTAGTGTATGGAGTGGTGGTGGTGTTGGGAGAGGTGGTGTGTTGGGAGTGGTGTGGTGTTGGGAGTGTTGGTGTTGGGAGTTTTGGTGGCGTTGGGAGTGGTCGTGATGTTGGGAGTGGTAGTGGTGTTGGGAGTGC
The DNA here is from genome assembly GCF_040958095.1 of Procambarus clarkii. NCBI lineage: Eukaryota > Metazoa > Arthropoda > Malacostraca > Decapoda > Cambaridae > Procambarus > Procambarus clarkii. Next base: position 250,630 of record NC_091153.1, on the reverse strand, counting down.
TTGTGGTGTTGGGAGTGGTGGTGGTGTTGGGAGTGGTGTTGGTGTTGGGAGTGGTTGTGGTGTTGGGAGTGGTTGTGGTGTTGGGAGTGGTGGTGGTGTTGGAAGTGGTGTTGGTGTTGGGAGTGGTGGTGGTGGTGGGAGTGGTGTTGGTGTTGGGAGTAGTGTTGGTGTTGGGAGTGGTGTTGGTGTTGGGATTGGTGGTGGTGTTGGGAGTGGTGTTGGTGTTGGGAGTGGTGGTGGTGTTGGGAGTGGTTGTGGTGTTGGGAGTGGTTTGGTGTTGGGAGTGGTTGTGGTGGTGTTGGGAGTGGTGTTCGGAGTGGTGGTGGTGTTGGAAGTTGTGGTGGTGTTGGGAGTGGTGTTGGTGTTGGTGTTGGGAGTGGTGGTGGTGTTGGGAGTGGTGTGGTGTTGAGAGTGGTGTTGGTGTTGGGAGTGGTGGTGGTGTTGGGAGTGGTGATGGTGTTGGGAGTGGTGTGGTGTTGGGAGTGGTGTTGGTGTTGGTGTTGGGAGTGGTTGTGGTGGTGTTTGGAGTTGGTGTTCGAGTGGTGGTGGTGTTGGAAGTGGTGGTGGTGTTGGGAGTGGTGGTGGTGTTGGGAGTGGTGGTGGTGTTGGGAGTGGTTGTGGTGTTGGGAGTGGTGGTGGTGTTGGGAGTGGTGTTGGTGTTGGGAGTGGTGGTGGTGTTGGGAGTGATGGTGGTGTTGGGAGTGGTGTTGGTGTTTGTAGTGGTGGTGGTGTTGGAAGTGGTGTTGGTGTTGGGAGTGGTGATGGTGTTGGGAGTGGTGGTGTTGTTGGAGTGGTGGTGGTGTTGGGAGTGGTGGTGTTGTTGGGAGTGGTGGTGGTGTTGGGAGTGGTGGTGGTGTTGGGAGTGGTGGTGGTGCTGGGAGTGGTTGTGGTGTTGGGAGTGGTGGTGGTGTTGGGAGTGGTGTTGGTGTTGGGAGTGGTGGTGGTGTTGGGAGTGGTGGTGGTGTTGGGAGTGTTGGTGTTGGGAGTTTTGGTGGCGTTGGGAGTGGTCGTGATGTTGGGAGTGGTAGTGGTGTTGGGAGTGCTTGTGGTGTTGGGAGTGGTGTGGTGTTGGGAGTGGTGTTGGTGTTGGGAGTGGTTGTGGTGTTGGGAGTGGTTGTGGTGTTGGGAGTGGTGGTGGTGTTGGAAGTGGTGTTGGTGTTGGGAGTGGTGGTGGTGGTGGGAGTGGTGTTGGTGTTGGGAGTGGTGTTGGTGTTGGGAGTGGTGTTGGTGTTGGGAGTGGTATTGGTGTTGGGAGTGGTGTTGGTGTTGGGAGTGGTTGTGGTGTTGGGAGTGGTGTTGGTGTTGGGAGTGCTGGTTGTGTTGGGAGTGGTGGTGGTGTTGGGAGTGATGGTGGTGTTGGGAGTGGTGTTGGTGTTGGGAGTGGTGTTGGTGTTGGGAGTGGTTGTGGTGTTGGGAGTGATGGTGGTGTTGGGAGTGGTGGTGGTGTTGGGAGTGATGGTGGTGTTGGGAGTGGTGTTGGGAGTGGTGGTGGTGTTGGTGTTGGGAGTGGTTGGTTTTGGTGTTGGGAGTGGTGTTAGTGTTGGGAGTGGTGGTGGTGTTGGGAGTGGTGTTGGTGTTGGGAGTGGTGGTGGTGTTGGGAGTGATGGTGGTGTTGGGAGTGGTGTTGGTGTTTGTAGTGGTGGTGGTGTTGGAAGTGGTGTTGGTGTTGGGAGTGGTGGTGGTGTTGGGAGTGGTGGTGTTGTTGGGAGTGGTGGTGGTGCTGGGAGTGGTTGTGGTGTTGGGAGTGGTGGTGGTGTTGGGAGTGGTGTTGGTGTTGGGAGTGGTGGTGGTGTTGGGAGTGGTGGTGGTGTTGGGAGTGGTGGTGGTGTTGGGAGTGGTTGTGGTGTTGGGAGTGGTTGTGGTGTTGGGAGTGGTGTTGGTGTTGGGAGTGGTTGTGGTGTTGGGAGTGGTGGTGGTGTTGGGAGTGGTGGTGGTGTTGGGAGTGGTGGAGGTGTTGGGAGTGGTTGGGAGTTACAAGTAGAATGTTGGGTTTCAAGATAAAACAAGTTTATTTTCTGCCTAAAACACTAATACGCTTTAGTTTGGGCAAGATCTGGGAAAAACCTTAAAGACTAAGAATTAAGACTGATTGAGATGAACAGCATTAACTGAACTGACGTATGTTGACATTTAGGAGATAAGGTAAGTTATAAGGAGTTGATTATGTAAAACTTAGTTGCTTTTCTCTTAAACTGGATTATAGAGGGGAAGTCTTTAACGTGATTAGGAATACATACTCACATACATATATACTTACTTATCCATACATATATATATTTATTTATATATTTACAAGAAGGTACATTGGGATTGTGAGGATACATAGCATAGTAATTACATTCTAGTAAAACCACTAGTACGTGCAGCGTTACAGGCAGGTCCTTAATCTAAGAAAATTTTTAGGTAGGAAAATACTTTCAAAATTTATATAAATTATAACAGGTAGATAGCATGAAAAAAAATAAAAGATGAGAGAAATTAGTTGGTATATTAAAGCACATGGGTAGCTCAGTTTGATTGCAATGACAGCTTGAATGGTAGTTTAACAGAAATTAATAGGCACAATACAGCATATGGCTAGCACATAAAAGAAGACAGCAATGAACACAATGATAAAGTTGTTTGGATTAAGTACATAAAGATTGGAAGATTAGGTAACACTAGATACAGAGCAAATTTAAAGCTCAGTGTAGCAAACTACGAAGATGAAATTAGGTACTTTTGTTTTTGTTTTTGAATAAGGCAAAAGTTTGACAGCTTTTCAATTCACTAGGGAGTGAGTTCCATAGACTAGGTCTCCTATTTTTGCATAAAGTGTTTACACATATTAAGTTTGACCCTGGGGATATCACAGAGATATTTATTTCTGGTGTGGTGATAATGGGTCCTATTACATCTGTCCAGGGAGAGTTTCAGAACATGGTTTGCATTTAAGAACAGGGTTTTGTAAATGTAGTTGACACAAGAGAATGTGTGGAGGGAGTTAATATTTAGCATGTTAAGGGATTTAAACAAAGGGACTAAGTGTTGTCTGAAAGCAGAGTTTGTTATTATTCTCATAGCAGATTTTTGCTGGGTGATGATGGGCTTGAGGTGGTTTGCAGTGGTTGACCGCCATGCACAGTTATCATAATTAAGATAGGGATAGATTAGTGTATAATATAGTGAGAGGAGAGCAGAGTTAGGAACATAATATTTGATTTTGGAGAGTATACCATCTGTGTTGGAGACTTTCTTAGTTATGTGTTGAATGTAGGTGCTGAAGTTGAGTCTCTTGTCGAGTCTCTTGGTGATTCTCTTGAAGTTGAGTCATACACATACATACATACATACATACATACATACATACATACATACATACATACATACATACATACATACATACATACATACATACATACATACATACATACATACATACATACATACATACATACATACATACATACATACATATTGGGACACAGAACTCGGAACCAAGTCCGTACAAGACATGATGGACTATGTCACCCAAAAATGTCAGGAGGCTGTAAGCAGGTTTGTCCCAGCCCGACAGGAAAAAACAGAGAAGCAAAGGAAGAATCCGTGGTTTAATAAGGAATGTATGAAAGCAAACGAGCAGAACAAAAGGGCATGGAGGAACTTCCGTAATAACAGAACACCAGAAAGTAGAGAGAGATACCAGAGAACCAGGAACGAGTATGTCAGTGTGAGAAGAGCAGCTGAGGAAAGGTATGAAAATTATATAGCTAATAAGGCCAAGACCGAACCAAACCAACTACACAGTCACATCAGGACGAAGACAACAGTGAAGGAACAGGTGATGAAACGTAGGGTGGGCGAGGACAGGTACACAGAGAATGACAAAGAGGTGTGTGAAGAACTCAACAAAAGGTTCCAGGAGGTCTTTACAATAGAACAGGGAGATGTCGCGGCGCTAGAAGAGGTGGCAGCAAACCAGGTGACCTTGGATAGGTTCGAAATTACAAGAGATGAGGTCAAGAAGCACCTATTGGAGCTGGATGTGAGAAAAGCTGTTGGGCCGGATGGAATCTCGCCATGGGTATTGACAGAGTGTGCAGGAGCACTTTGCCTACCACTCTCCATAGTGTATTGTAGGTCACTGGAAACGGGGGACCTACCAGAAATATGGAAGACTGCTAATGTAGTACTAATATACAAAAAGGGTGACAGACAAGAGGCACTGAACTACAGGCCAGTGTCCTTAACTTGTATACCATGCAAGGTGATGGAGAAGATTGTGAGAAAAAAACCTAGTAACACATCTGAAGAGAAGAGACTTCGTGACAACCCATCAACATGGGTTCAGGGAGGGTAAATCTTGCCTTACAGGATTGATAGAATTCTACGATCAGGTGACAAAGATTAAACAAGAAAGAGAAGGGTGGGCGGACTGCATTTTTTGGACTGTCGGAAAGCCTTTGACACAGTACCCCATAAAAGGTTGATGCATAAGCTAGAGAAACAGGCAGAAGTAACTGGTAGGGCACTCCAGTGGATAAGGGAGTACCTAAACAATAGGAAGCAGAGAGTTACAGTGAGGGGTGAGACCTCAGACTGGCGTGAAGTCACCAGTGGAGTCCCACAGGGCTCTATACTTGGACCTATCCTGTTTCTGATATACGTAAATGATCTCCCAGAGGGTATAGACTCATTCCTCTCAATGTTTGCTGACGACGCCAAAATTATGAGAAGGATTAAGACAGAGGAGGACAGCTTGAGGCTTCAAGAAGACCTGGACAAGCTGCAGGAATGGTCGAACAAATGGCTGTTAGAGTTTAATCCAAGCAAATGTAATGTAATGAAGATAGGGGTAGGAAGCAGGAGAACAGATACAAGGTATCACTTGGGAGATGAAATACTTCAAGAGTCCGAGAGAGAGAAAGACCTGGGGGTTGTTATCACGCCAGACCTGTCCCCTGATGCTCATATCAAGAGGATAACAGCAGCAGCATATGCCAGGTTGGCTAACATAAGAACGGCCTTTAGAAACTTGTGTAGGGAATCTTTCAGAATATTATATACCACATATGTCAGACCAATCCTGGAGTATGCGGCACCAGCATGGAGTCCATATCTAGTCAAGCATAAGACTAAAATGGAAAAGGTTCAAAGGTTTGCCACCAGACTAGTACCCGAGCTGAGAGGTATGAGCTACGAGGAGAGACTACGGGAATTAAACCTCACTTCGTTGGAAGACAGAAGAGTTAGGGGGGACATGATAGCCACATTCAAGATCCTCAAGGGAATTGACGGGGTTGATAAAGACAGGCTGTTTAACAAAAGGGGCACACGCACTAGGGGACACAGGTGGAAACTGAGTGCCCAAATGAGCCACAGAGATATTAGAAAGAACTTTTTTAGTGTCAGAGTGGTTGACAAATGGAATGCATTAGGAAATGATGTGGTGGAAGCTGACTCCATACACAGTTTCAAGTGTAGATATGATAGAGCCCAATAGGCTCAGGAACCTGTACACCTGTTGATAGATAGTTGAGAGGCGGGACCAAAGAGCCAGAGCTCAACCCCCGCAAGCACAACTAGGTGAGTACAACTAGGTGAGTACATGCATACATGCATACATACATACTTACATACATACATACATACATACATACATACATACATACATACATACATACATACATACATACATACATACATACATACATACATACATACATACATACATATATACATATATGCATATATACATACATACATACATACATACATACATACATACATACATACATACATACATACATACATACATACATACATACATACATACATACATACATACATACATACGTACATACATACATACATACATACATACATACATACATACATACATACATACATACATACATACATACATACATACACACATACATACATACATACATACATACATACATACATACATACATACATACATACATACATACATACATACATACATACGTACATGCATGCATACACATATATACATACATACGAAGCTGGAAAAAGTTCAGAGGTATGCCACTAGGCTAGTCCCAAACTAAGAGCAATGAGTTATGAGGACAGACTACGTGACCTGCACCTCACGTCGCTGGAAGACAGAAGAGCTAGGGGAGACATGATCACCACATACAAAATTCTCAGGGGAATTGACAGGCTCCCACACCCCCACGTTGACCGCAGAACGTCTAAGATTACCTGCCACTCTCGCTTACCAAGTGTATCCCACACACACACACACCCCACCCCAACCCTCCCCCTTTCACCCCCCCCCCCCAACCCTCCCCCTCTCACCCACCCCCCCAACCCTCCCCCCCCCCCTCACCCACTCCCCCTACCCTCCCCCTCCCCCGTACCCCCCCCTCACCCGCTCCCCCTACCCTCCCCCTCCCCCCACCCCCCCAAGCCCTTCCTCCTCCACCAGGCTCCCCGTACCAGATCCTCCCAACTCCCACTCACCCCAGACCCCACAGGTCCCCCCAGAGGAGAAGCAGAAGAGAGTCAGTTTCAGGGCAATGTACTCGAACATAGATGGGATCACAAGCAAGGCAAGTGAACTAAGGGAAAGAGCACAAGAAGTGAACCCAGATGTAATCGGACTCACTGAAACAAAACTCTCTGGAATCATAACGAATGCCATGTTTCCCCTGGAGTACACAGTAATAAGGAAAGAGAGGGAAGGTAGGGGAGGAGGCAGAGTGGCCCTACTCATGAGAAAGGAATGGAGTTTTAAGGAGATGGATATCCCGGGCTGTGAGGGGTTAGGGACTACATAGCAGGCACCATGACAATGGGAGGTCCAAGGATAGTGGTAGCAGTAATATATAACCCTCCACCAAATGATATAACCCTCCACCAAATGACAGAAGACCCAGTCAAGAGTACGAAAACAACAACATAGCAGTTAACACTATAATTGAGAGGGCAGCCTCTGCTGCCTGTAGAAATAGATCCCACCTGCTCATCATGGGGGACTTCAATCACGGCAGGATTGATTGGGAGAACAAGGAACCGCATGGAGGCGAGGATACGTGGAGAACCAAACTACTGGAGGTGGTGACTAGAAACTTCTTAACCCAGCATGTCAGAGAACCCACAAGGATGAGAGGAAATGACGAACCAGCGAGACTCGACCTGGTCTTCACCCTGAACGACTCTGACATAAGAGAAATCGGTTTTGAGGCCCCACTAGGAATGAGCGACCACAGTGTATTGGTGTTTGAGTACCTGATTGAAGAAGGGCTATTGAACTCGAGAAGGGATACCGAAACCAAAAGGTTAGCATACCGAAAGGGAAACTATGAGGAGATAAGAAAATTCCTAACAGATATAGCATGGGAAACAGAGCTCAGGGAAACGACGGCCCAAGATATGATGGACTACATCACGCAAAAAATGCAAGGCCGCAGCAAACAAGTTTGTCCCAGTCCAAAAGGAAAACAGTGAAATGAAGATGAGAAACCCATGGTTTAATCAGAGATGTAGGCTAGCTAAGCAGCAAAGTAAAAGGGCATGGAGAAACTATAGGAATAACAGGACACTGGAGAGCAGAGAAAGATACCAGAATGCCAGGAATGAATATGTCAGGATGAGAAGAGAGGCAGAAAGACAATACGAAAATGACATCGGAAGCAAGGCAAAGACTCAGCCTAAATTGCTGCATAGCCACATCAGGAGAAAAACAACAGTAAAGGAACAGGTTATGAAATTAAGGATAAGGGCAGAAGGATTCACTACAAACGACAAGGAAGTGTGTGAGGAACTGAATAAGAAATTCCAAGAGGTCTTCACCTTAGAGCAAGAAGAAATCCCAGAGATAAGAGAGGGAATAGCTAACCTGGAACCACTGGAAGAGTTTGAGATTACCAGCGGGGAAGTAAGGAAGTGTTTACTAAAGTTGGATGTGACAAAGGCTAAAACCCCAGATGGAATCTCCCCTTGGATACTAAAGGAAGGAGCAGAAGAACTGTGCCTCCCACTCTCCATAGTGTATAACAAATCACTGGCAACAGGGGAACTGCCAGAAATTTGGAAAGTGGCTAACATAGTCCCGATATACAAGAAAGGGGATAGACAGGAGGCACTGAATTACAGGCCAGTGTCCCTAACTTGCATACCATGCAAGATGATGGAGAAGATTGTGCGAAGAAAGCTAGTGGAGCACCTAGAGCGAAAGAACTTTGTAACACAGCATCAACATGGATTCAGCGATGGCAGGTCCTGCCTCACAGGGTTACTTGAATTCTACGACCAGGCAACAAAAATAAGGCAAGAAAGAGAAGGGTGAGCAGACTGCATATTTTTGGATTGTCAGAAAGCCTTTGATACAGTGCCACACAAGAGGCAAGTGAAAAAACTGGAGATGCAGGCTGGAGTGAAAGGGAAGGTACTCCGTTGGATACAGGAGTACCTAAGTAACAGGAGACAACAAATCAGTGTGAGGGATGAGGTCTCAGATTGGCGAGACGTTACGAGTGGAGTACCGCAGGGGTCGGTCCTTGGACCTATACTGTTTCTGATATATGTAAATGATCTCCCAGAGGGTATAGAATCGTTTCTCTCAATGTTTGCCGATGATGCAAAAATTATGAGGAGGATTGAAACTAAGGACGATAGTAAGAGGCTACAAGATGACCTAGACAGACTGAGTGAATGGTCCAACAAAGGGCTGTTGAAGTTCAACCCGAGTAAATGCAATGTAATGAAAATAGGCAGTGGAAATAGGAGGCCAGATACAGGATACAGAATAGGAGATGAAGTACTTAATGAAACGAACAGAGAGAAAGATCTAGGAGTTGATATCACACCAAACCTGTCTCCTGAAGCCCACATAAAAAGAATAACGTCTGCGGCATATGCGAGGCTGGCTAACATCAGAACAGCGTTCAGGAACCTGTGTAAGAAATCATTCAGAATCTTGTACACCACATATGTAAGACTAATCCTGGAGTATGCGGCCCCAGCATGGAGCCCGTACCTTGTCAAGCACAAGACGAAGCTGGAAAAAGTCCAAAGGTATGCCACTAGACTAGTCCCAGAACTAAGAGGCATGAGTTACGAGGAAAGGCTGCGGGAAATGCATCTTACGACACTGGAAGACAGAAGAGTAAGGGGAGACATGATCACAACCTACAAAATCCTCAGAGGAATCGACCGGGTAAACAAGGATAAACTATTCAACACTAGTGGGACGCGAACAAGGGGACACAGGTGGAAACTGAGTACCCACATGAGCCACAGAGACGTTAGAAGGAACTTTTTCAGTGTCAGAGAATTTAACGGATGGAATGCATTAGGCAGTGATGTGGTGGAGGCTGACTCCATACACAGGTTTAAATGTAGATATGATTCCTGAGCCCAGTAGGCTCAGGAATCTGTACACCAGTTGATTGACAGTTGAGAGGCGGGACCAAAGAGCCAAAGCTCAACCCCCGCAAGCACAAATAGGTGAGTACAAATCGGTGAGTACACACACACACACACACACACACACACACACACACACACACACACACACACACACACACACACACACACACACACACACACACACACACACACACACACACACACACACACACATATACACACACACAAACAGGAAGCCGAGCGGACAGCACGCTGTACACGTGATCCTGTGTTCCCGGGCTCGAATCCGGGCGCCGGCGAAAAACGATGGGCAGAGTTTCTTTCACCCTATGCCCCTGTTACCTAGCCGTAAATAGGTACCTGGGAGTTAGTCAGCTGTCACGGGCTCCTTCTTGGGGTAAGTATGTGTCGTGTGGAGAGAGAGAGAGAGAGAGAGAGAGAGAGAGAGAGAGAGAGAGAGAGAGAGAGAGAGAGAGAGAGAGAGAGAGAGAGAGAGAGAGAGAGAGAGAGCGAGAGAGGGGGAGAGAGAGAGGGGGGGGAGAGAGAGAGAGAGGGGGGAGAGAGAGAGGGGGGGAGAGAGAGAGAGAGAGAGAGAGAGAGAGAGAGAGAGAGAGAGAGAGAGAGAGAGAGAGAGAGAGAGAGAGAGAGAGAGAGAGAGAGAGAGAGAGAGAGAGAGAGAGAGAGAGAGAGAGAGAGAGAGTGAGAGAGGGGAGAGAGAGGGGGGGGGAGAGAGAGAGAGAGAGAGAGAGAGAGAGAGAGAGAGAGAGAGAGAGAGAGAGAGAGAGAGAGAGAGAGAGAGAGAGAGAGAGAGAGAGAGAGAGAGAGAGAGAGAGAGAGAGAGAGAGAGAGAGAGAGAGAGAGAGAGAGAGAGAGAGAGAGAGAGAGAGAGAGAGAGAGAGAGAGAGAGAGAGAGAGAGAGAGAGAGAGAGAGAGAGAGAGAGAGAGAGAGAGAGAGAGAGAGAGAGGAGAGAGAGAGAGAGAGAGAGAGAGCGAGAGAGGGGAGAGAGAGAGAGAGAGAGAGAGAGAGAGAGAGAGAGAGAGAGAGAGAGAGAGAGAGAGAGAGAGAGAGAGAGAGAGAGAGAGAGAGAGAGAGAGAGAGAGAGAGAGAGAGAGAGAGAGAGAGGAGAGAGAGAGAGAGAGAGAGAGAGAGAGAGAGCGAGAGAGGGGGGAGAGAGAGAGAGAGAAAGAGAGAGAGAGAGAGAGAGAGAGAGAGAGAGAGAGAGAGAGAGAGAGAGAGAGAGAGAGAGAGAGAGAGAGAGAGAGAGAGAGAGAGAGAGAGAGAGAGAGAGAGAGAGAGAGAGAGAGAGAGAGAGAGAGAGAGAGAGAGAGAGAGAGAGAGAGAGAGAGAGACAGAAAGAAAGAAAGAAATAGTAGTAGTAGAAACAGTTGATTGACGCTTGAAAGGCGGGCCGAAAGAGCAGAGCTCAAGCCCCGCAAGCACAACTAGGTGAATTAAACTACGTGAATACACAAACATCCACACACACACACACACACACAACAAGGAGGAGACTTGGACAAGCTGCAGGAATGGTCGAACAAATGGCTGTTAGAGTTTAATCCAAGCTAATGTAATGTAATGAAGATAGGGGTAGGAAGCAGGAGACCAGATACAAGGTATCACTTGGGAGATGAAATACTTCAAGAGTCCGAGAGAGAGAAAGACCTGGGGGTTGATATCACGCCAGACCTGTCCCCTGATGCTCATATCAAGAGGATAACAGCAGCAGCATATGCCAGGTTGGCTAACATAAGAACGGCCTTTAGAAACTTGTGTAAGGAATCTTTCAGAACATTATATACCACATATGTCAGACCAATCCTGGAGTATGCGGCACCAGCATGGAGTCCATATCTAGTCAAGCATAAGACTAAAATGGAAAAGGTTCAAAGGTTTGCCACCAGACTAGTACCCGAGCTGAGAGGTATGAGCTACGAGGAGAGACTACGGGAATTAAACCTCACTTCGTTGGAAGACGGAAGAGTTAGGGGGGACATGATCACCACATTCAAGATCCTCAAGGGAATTGACAGGGTTGATAAAGACAGGCTGTTTAACACAAGGGGCACACGCACTAGGGGACACAGGTGGAAACTGGGTGCCCAAATGAGCCACAGAGATATTAGAAAGAACTTTTTTAGTGTCAGAGGGGTTGACAAATGGAATGCATTAGGAAGTGATGTGGTGGAGGCTGACTCCATATACAGTTTCAAGTGTAGATATGATAGAGCCCAATAGGCTCAGGAACCTGTACACCTGTTGATTGGCGGGACCAAAGAGCCAGAGCTCAACCCCCGCAAGCACAACTAGGTGAGTACAACTAGGTGAGTACACACACACACACACACACACACACACTCACACACACACACACACACACACAGGGGTCTACGGGGGTCTCGTAGCCTGGTGGATAGCGCGCAGGATTCGTAATTCTGTGGCGCGGGTTCGATTCCCGCACGAGGCAGAAACAAATAGGCAAAGTTTCTTTCGCCCTAAGTGCCCCTGTTACCTAGCAGTAAATAGGTACCTGGGAGTTAGTCAGCTGTCACGGGCTGCTTCCTGGGGTGTGTGTGTGTGGTGTAGAAAAAAAAAAAAAAAAAAAAAAAAAACAGTAGTTAGTAAACAGTTGATTGACAGTTGAGAGGCGGGCCGAAAGAGCAAAGCTCAACCCCCGCAAAAACACAACTAGTAAACACACACACACACACACATGTATCAGATTCTTAGCTTACAACATTTATGATTTACCAGTTTGTGTTACTACATAGACTCTCAATTTCACAACATTGTATATATCCTGTGGGGGTGGTAGTGGACCCCATACCCATCCTGTGGGTGGTAGTGGACCTCATACCCATCCTGTGGGTGGTAGTGGACCCCATACCCATCCTGTGGGGGGTAGTGGACCCCCATACCCATCTTGTGGGTGGTAGTGGACCCCCATACCCATCTTGTGGGTGGTAGTGGACCCCCATACCCATCTTGTGGGTGGTAGTGAACCCCATACCCATCTTGTGGGTGGTAGTGGACCCCCATACCCATCTTGTGGGTGGTAGTGGACCCCATACCCATCTTGAGGGTGATAGTGGACCCCATACCCTTCTTGATGGTGATAGTGGACCCCCATACCCATCTTGTATGGGGAAGTGGAAACATACCCATATTGTGGGTGGTAGTGGACCTCATACCTATCCTGCGGGTGGTAGTGAACCCCATACCCATCTTGTAGGTGGTAGTGGACCCCATATCCATCTTGTTTAGTGGACCCCAATATCCTTCCTGTGGCTGGTAGTGGACCCCATACCCATCTTGTTTAGTGGACCCCCATACCCTTCCTGTGGCTGGTAGTGGACCCCATACCCATCTTGTTTAGTGGACCCCCATACCCTTCCTGTGGCTGGTAGTGGACCCCATATCCATCTTGGTTAATGGACCCCCATACCCATCTTGTGGGTGGTAGTGAACCTAATACCCATCTTGAGGGTGGTAGTGGACCCCATACCACTCTTGTGGGGTGTTAGTTGACCCAATACCCATCTTGAGGGTGGTAGTGGACCCCATACCCATCTTGAGGGTGGTAGTGGACCCCATACCCATTTTGTTGGTGGTAGTGGACCCAATACCCATCCTGCGGGTGGTAGTGGACCCCAATACCCATATTGTGGGTGGTAGTGGACCCCATACCCATCTTGTTCGGGTAGTAGACCCCATACCCATCCTGCGGGTGGTAGTGAACTCCATACCCATCTTGTAGGTGGTAATGGACCCCATACCCATCTTGTGGGTGGGTAGTGGACCCCATTTCCATCCTGTGGGTGGTAGTGGACCCCGGACCCCACACACGTCCTTTGGGTGGTAGTGGACCCCATACCTATCCTGTGGGTCGTAGTGGACCCCATACCCATCTTGTGGGTGGTAGTGTACCCGATATACTCATCCTGTTGGTGGTAGTGGACCCCATACCTATCCTTTGGGCGATAATGGACCCCATACCCATCCTGTGGACGGTAGTGAACCCCATACCCATCCTGTGGGTGGTAGTTGACCCCATACCCATCCTGCTGGCGGCAGTGGACCCCATACCCATCCTGTGGACGGTAGTGACCCCATAGCCATCCTGTAGGCGGTAGTGGACCCCATAGCCATCCTGTAGGCGGCAGTGGACCCCATAGCCATCCTGTGGGTGGTAGTGGACCCCATACCCATCCTGTGGACGGTAGTGACCCCATAGCCATCCTGTAGGCGGTAGTGGCCCCCATACCCATCCTTTGGGCGATAATGGACCCCATACCCATCCTGTGGACGGTAGAGAACCCAATACCCATCCTGTGGGTGGTAGTGACCCCATAGCCATCCTGTAGGCGGCAGTGGACCCCATAGCCATCCTGTGGGTGGTAGTGGACCCCATACCCATCCTGTGGACGGTAGCGGACCCCATACCCATCCTGTGGACGGCAGTGGACCCCATGCCCATCATGTGGGCGGTAGTGGACCTCATACCCATTCTGTGGGCGGTAGTGGACCCCATACCCATCCTTTGGATAGACGTGGCCCCCATACCCATCCTGTGGTTGGTCCTGAACCCCATTCGCATCCTGAGGGTGGAAGTGGACCCCAAACCCATCATGTGGGTGGTAGTGACCCCATAGATATCCTGTAGGCAGTAGTGGCCCCCATGACCATCCTGTTGGCGGTAGTGGACCCCATACTCATTTTGTGGGCGGTAGTGGCGCATATACCCATCCGGGGGATGATAGTGGTCCCCAAAGCCATCATGTGGGTGGCAGTTGACCCCATGCCTATCCTGTGGGCGGTACTTGACCCCATAAGCAAATTGTGGGCGGCAATGAGCCTAATACCCACCCTGAGGGTGTTAGTAGACCCCATACGGGACCTATGGGTGGTAGTTAACCCCCTTACCTATCCTGTGGGCGGTAGTAGACGCGATACTATGGTGTATGGTGCCTATTAATCTTGTCTAAACTACCAATCAAGCTGTCAATGCAATCAATCAGAGCTACCAATGTGCTAATAGTATAGTATTACTTAGTATATTACTACTAGTATACTACTTAGTATACCTACTAATCTCCTCTATCTCATTTTTCTTTTTTCTTGCAATGTATCTTTTATCATTTTATTAATTCTGCTTGAATAGACTCTTCTATTCAGACAGTCCATCGCCGTAGACAGCAGAATAGTCGTGATTGGTTCAATTATAATGAAAATTGTAGTTTTCAGGTCCCACATGGATTGTGAAATTTACCTACTATTGTCCATGCTCTTAGAATATTACAGATCAGCTACATCCTATTGAAGGCTCGTAGTTTTGTTATGAGAAATATTAGTTGTTCTTAGTAAATTATAATAAGAACTATAATTTATTACATAAAATAAGTGCTTCACCAGTCATTATTATTTACACTAGTTTGTGCTTTAAAAATCTTTAAAGAAAGAATTGTAGAATCGTGAACTGAAAACGATGTTACGTTGGAATGTTTATGGGGTAAACTACTACAAACAGGATGGTATTGTGTCTATTACCTACTGTAGGATGGGTATAGGGTCCACTACGACCTGTTAGGTGGGTAAGGGGCCCATACCACTTGTAGGATAGGTATGGGCCCATGAACTGCCCATAGGATGGGTATGGGGACCACTATGGGCAACAGCTATGAAAGCAGCTACCTCACAGGCAGCTGCAAAATGCACTGAGCAAATGCTGGAAAGGAAACGAACAATTATAGTTGTAGGAGTACAGGAACCAGAGGGATCCAATCGGGAGGAGTGGAGAAGGAGGGACCCAGCAATCTTGACAGAGATCTTGGAGGGACTAGATATGGAGGAGGTAAATAGCAACACAGAGAAGGTTTTCAGGCTGGGCATCTACAAGAAGGAAAGGGAACGATTGATAAAGGTAGCGCTCATGAACGAGGCAACAAAGGAGAAAATCCTATCCAGGAAGAGCAGACTTGTGAGGTTAGGGGGATACGAGGACGTCTTTCTGCAAAGGGACATGATGAGGGAGGAGAGAAGGAAGGCTGCAGAAGCAAGGAGGAGACGCAGAGAAAGTAGAGGGACATGGGAGCCACAGGACTCAGCTCAGTGTCTCGAGGAACCTCAGAGGGGAGTGGGAATCCCCCCACCAGTAGGCCAGTACCCATAGGAAGAATTGTAACAGAAGCCTCCCACCAACCAACCCCTCAACCATCTCACACCAATTACATGCACCTCCCCAGACAGTAAAGTCCCCCTTCAGATCATGCCCCACATGTTCCCTGACCCCAGATCCCCCCATGCCCTCTTTCATCCCCAACCCTACCCCAGACCCTCACTGTTCCTGCACCCCATGCCCTTCCCTGTTTCTCCAGCCTGTGCCCTTCCCAATAACCCCACCCCAACCTCTCCTCCCTACCCCACCCCCCTCCCCAGGCTCCCCTCCCCTCCCCAACCCCTGACCACCCTGTTAACTCATCCCAGTCTACCCTGCACACTCCAACCTGTGACCTTTCACCACACCACCACATGCCCCTCCAGCTCCCCCATCCCTTGCCCCAACTAACCCCCCAACCCCGGATCCCCTCAGCCGCATCACGTCAGACCCCCCTAACCCCCCCTGTTCCAGATCCTCCCAGCCCCTTCACAACCCAGACCCCCCAGGCTCTCCTTCCTAGGTTCACCCATCCCAGGCATCCCTTACCCCCCAACTCCAGTGGAATCAACAGAAACTGAGAATGGACAGAAGAGAGTCAGGTTATGTACTCGAACATAGATGGGATTAAAAACAAGGCAAGAAGTAAACCCAGATGTAATTGGACTCACAGAAACAAAACTCTCAGGAATCATAACAAATGCGGTGTTTCCCCAGGACTACACTGTAATAAGGAAAGAGAGGGAAGGAAGGGGAGAAGGCGGAGTGGCTCTACTGATGAGAAAGGAATGGAGTTTCGAGGAGATGGTTATTCCGGGCTGCGAAGTGTTCTGAGACTTCATAACAGGCACCATGACGATGGGAGCACGAAGAGTAGTAGTAGCAGTGATATATAACCCACCACAAAATGAAAGAAGACCCAGGCAAGAGTATGACAGAATGAACATGGCAGGTAACATTATCATTGAGAGAGCAGCCGCTGCTGCCTGTAGAAATCGATCCATCTGCTCATCATGGGGGACTTTAATCATGGAAGGATAGACTGGGTAAAAAGAGAACCACATGGAGGTGAGGAAACATGGGGAGCGAAACTGCTAGAGGTGACGACTAGAAACTTTTTAAGTCAGCATGTCAAGGGTCCCACGAGAATGAGAGGCAATGATGAACCAGCAAGACTCGACCTAGTATTCACCTATCTATACTAGATAGGTGAATATGGTGTATGGTGCCTATTAATCTTGTCTAAACTACCAATCAAGCTGTCAATGCAATCAATCAGAGCTACCAATGTGCTAATAGTATAGTATTACTTAGTATATTACTACTAGTATACTACTTAGTATACCTACTAATCTCCTCTATCTCATTTTTCTTTTTTCTTGCAATGTATCTTTTATCATTTTATTAATTCTGCTTGAATAGACTCTTCTATTCAGACAGTCCATCGCCGTAGACAGCAGAATAGTCGTGATTGGTTCAATTATAATGAAAATTGTAGTTTTCAGGTCCCACATGGATTGTGAAATTTACCTACTATTGTCCATGCTCTTAGAATATTACAGATCAGCTACATCCTATTGAAGGCTCGTAGTTTTGTTATGAGAAATATTAGTTGTTCTTAGTAAATTATAATAAGAACTATAATTTATTACATAAAATAAGTGCTTCACCAGTCATTATTATTTACACTAGTTTGTGCTTTAAAAATCTTTAAAGAAAGAATTGTAGAATCGTGAACAGAAAACGATGTTACGTTGGAATGTTTATGGGGTAAACTACTACAAACAGGATGGTATTGTGTCTATTACCTACTGTAGGATGGGTATAGGGTCCACTACGACCTGTTAGGTGGGTAAGGGGCCCATACCACTTGTAGGATAGGTATGGGCCCATGAACTGCCCATAGGATGGGTATGGGGACCACTATGGGCAACAGCTATGAAAGCAGCTACCTCACAGGCAGCTGCAAAATGCACTGAGCAAATGCTGGAAAGGAAACGAACAATTATAGTTGTAGGAGTACAGGAACCAGAGGGATCCAATCGGGAGGAGTGGAGAAGGAGGGACCCAGCAATCTTGACAGAGATCTTGGAGGGACTAGATATGGAGGAGGTAAATAGCAACACAGAGAAGGTTTTCAGGCTGGGCATCTACAAGAAGGAAAGGGAACGATTGATAAAGGTAGCGCTCATGAACGAGGCAACAAAGGAGAAAATCCTATCCAGGAAGAGCAGACTTGTGAGGTTAGGGGGATACGAGGACGTCTTTCTGCAAAGGGACATGATGAGGGAGGAGAGAAGGAAGGCTGCAGAAGCAAGGAGGAGACGCAGAGAAAGTAGAGGGACATGGGAGCCACAGGACTCAGCTCAGTGTCTCGAGGAACCTCAGAGGGGAGTGGGAATCCCCCCACCAGTAGGCCAGTACCCATAGGAAGAATTGTAACAGAAGCCTCCCACCAACCAACCCCTCAACCATCTCACACCAATTACATGCACCTCCCCAGACAGTAAAGTCCCCCTTCAGATCATGCCCCACATGTTCCCTGACCCCAGATCCCCCCATGCCCTCTTTCATCCCCAACCCTACCCCAGACCCTCACTGTTCCTGCACCCCATGCCCTTCCCTGTTTCTCCAGCCTGTGCCCTTCCCAATAACCCCACCCCAACCTCTCCTCCCTACCCCACCCCCCTCCCCAGGCTCCCCTCCCCTCCCCAACCCCTGACCACCCTGTTAACTCATCCCAGTCTACCCTGCACACTCCAACCTGTGACCTTTCACCACACCACCACATGCCCCTCCAGCTCCCCCATCCCTTGCCCCAACTAACCCCCCAACCCCGGATCCCCTCAGCCGCATCACGTCAGACCCCCCTAACCCCCCCTGTTCCAGATCCTCCCAGCCCCTTCACAACCCAGACCCCCCAGGCTCTCCTTCCTAGGTTCACCCATCCCAGGCATCCCTTACCCCCCAACTCCAGTGGAATCAACAGAAACTGAGAATGGACAGAAGAGAGTCAGGTTATGTACTCGAACATAGATGGGATTAAAAACAAGGCAAGAAGTAAACCCAGATGTAATTGGACTCACAGAAACAAAACTCTCAGGAATCATAACAAATGCGGTGTTTCCCCAGGACTACACTGTAATAAGGAAAGAGAGGGAAGGAAGGGGAGAAGGCGGAGTGGCTCTACTGATGAGAAAGGAATGGAGTTTCGAGGAGATGGTTATTCCGGGCTGCGAAGTGTTCTGAGACTTCATAACAGGCACCATGACGATGGGAGCACGAAGAGTAGTAGTAGCAGTGATATATAACCCACCACAAAATGAAAGAAGACCCAGGCAAGAGTATGACAGAATGAACATGGCAGGTAACATTATCATTGAGAGAGCAGCCGCTGCTGCCTGTAGAAATCGATCCATCTGCTCATCATGGGGGACTTTAATCATGGAAGGATAGACTGGGTAAAAAGAGAACCACATGGAGGTGAGGAAACATGGGGAGCGAAACTGCTAGAGGTGACGACTAGAAACTTTTTAAGTCAGCATGTCAAGGGTCCCACGAGAATGAGAGGCAATGATGAACCAGCAAGACTCGACCTAGTATTCACCTATCTATACTAGATAGGTGAATATGGTGTATGGTGCCTATTAATCTTGTCTAAACTACCAATCAAGCTGTCAATGCAATCAATCAGAGCTACCAATGTGCTAATAGTATAGTATTACTTAGTATATTACTACTAGTATACTACTTAGTATACCTACTAATCTCCTCTATCTCATTTTTCTTTTTTCTTGCAATGTATCTTTTATCATTTTATTAATTCTGCTTGAATAGACTCTTCTATTCAGACAGTCCATCGCCGTAGACAGCAGAATAGTCGTGATTGGTTCAATTATAATGAAAATTGTAGTTTTCAGGTCCCACATGGATTGTGAAATTTACCTACTATTGTCCATGCTCTTAGAATATTACAGATCAGCTACATCCTATTGAAGGCTCGTAGTTTTGTTATGAGAAATATTAGTTGTTCTTAGTAAATTATAATAAGAACTATAATTTATTACATAAAATAAGTGCTTCACCAGTCATTATTATTTACACTAGTTTGTGCTTTAAAAATCTTTAAAGAAAGAATTGTAGAATCGTGAACAGAAAACGATGTTACGTTGGAATGTTTATGGGGTAAACTACTACAAACAGGATGGTATTGTGTCTATTACCTACTGTAGGATGGGTATAGGGTCCACTACGACCTGTTAGGTGGGTAAGGGGCCCATACCACTTGTAGGATAGGTATGGGCCCATGAACTGCCCATAGGATGGGTATGGGGACCACTATGGGCAACAGCTATGAAAGCAGCTACCTCACAGGCAGCTGCAAAATGCACTGAGCAAATGCTGGAAAGGAAACGAACAATTATAGTTGTAGGAGTACAGGAACCAGAGGGATCCAATCGGGAGGAGTGGAGAAGGAGGGACCCAGCAATCTTGACAGAGATCTTGGAGGGACTAGATATGGAGGAGGTAAATAGCAACACAGAGAAGGTTTTCAGGCTGGGCATCTACAAGAAGGAAAGGGAACGATTGATAAAGGTAGCGCTCATGAACGAGGCAACAAAGGAGAAAATCCTATCCAGGAAGAGCAGACTTGTGAGGTTAGGGGGATACGAGGACGTCTTTCTGCAAAGGGACATGATGAGGGAGGAGAGAAGGAAGGCTGCAGAAGCAAGGAGGAGACGCAGAGAAAGTAGAGGGACATGGGAGCCACAGGACTCAGCTCAGTGTCTCGAGGAACCTCAGAGGGGAGTGGGAATCCCCCCACCAGTAGGCCAGTACCCATAGGAAGAATTGTAACAGAAGCCTCCCACCAACCAACCCCTCAACCATCTCACACCAATTACATGCACCTCCCCAGACAGTAAAGTCCCCCTTCAGATCATGCCCCACATGTTCCCTGACCCCAGATCCCCCCATGCCCTCTTTCATCCCCAACCCTACCCCAGACCCTCACTGTTCCTGCACCCCATGCCCTTCCCTGTTTCTCCAGCCTGTGCCCTTCCCAATAACCCCACCCCAACCTCTCCTCCCTACCCCACCCCCCTCCCCAGGCTCCCCTCCCCTCCCCAACCCCTGACCACCCTGTTAACTCATCCCAGTCTACCCTGCACACTCCAACCTGTGACCTTTCACCACACCACCACATGCCCCTCCAGCTCCCCCATCCCTTGCCCCAACTAACCCCCCAACCCCGGATCCCCTCAGCCGCATCACGTCAGACCCCCCTAACCCCCCCTGTTCCAGATCCTCCCAGCCCCTTCACAACCCAGACCCCCCAGGCTCTCCTTCCTAGGTTCACCCATCCCAGGCATCCCTTACCCCCCAACTCCAGTGGAATCAACAGAAACTGAGAATGGACAGAAGAGAGTCAGGTTATGTACTCGAACATAGATGGGATTAAAAACAAGGCAAGAAGTAAACCCAGATGTAATTGGACTCACAGAAACAAAACTCTCAGGAATCATAACAAATGCGGTGTTTCCCCAGGACTACACTGTAATAAGGAAAGAGAGGGAAGGAAGGGGAGAAGGCGGAGTGGCTCTACTGATGAGAAAGGAATGGAGTTTCGAGGAGATGGTTATTCCGGGCTGCGAAGTGTTCTGAGACTTCATAACAGGCACCATGACGATGGGAGCACGAAGAGTAGTAGTAGCAGTGATATATAACCCACCACAAAATGAAAGAAGACCCAGGCAAGAGTATGACAGAATGAACATGGCAGGTAACATTATCATTGAGAGAGCAGCCGCTGCTGCCTGTAGAAATCGATCCATCTGCTCATCATGGGGGACTTTAATCATGGAAGGATAGACTGGGTAAAAAGAGAACCACATGGAGGTGAGGAAACATGGGGAGCGAAACTGCTAGAGGTGACGACTAGAAACTTTTTAAGTCAGCATGTCAAGGGTCCCACGAGAATGAGAGGCAATGATGAACCAGCAAGACTCGACCTAGTATTCACTCTGAACGATTCAGACATAAGGGAAATCGGTCTGGAAGCCCCCGTGGGTATGAGTGATCACAGTGTACTGTTGTTTGAATATTTGGTCGAAGAAGGGTTAATGTACTCAAGGAAGGGACCAGAAAACAAGAGGCCGGCATTCCGGAAGAGAAACTATGAGATAAGAAAATTCCTAACTGAAATTGCTTGGGAAACAGAGCTCAGAGGAAAAACGGTTCAAGACATGATAGATTACATTACACAGAAGTGTAAGGCGGCAGCAGACAAGTTCGTCCCAGTCCAAAAGGAAAAAAATGAAATGGAGATGAAAAACCCATGGTTTAATCAGAGTTGCAAGCTAGCAAAGCAGTTAAGTAAAAGGGCGTGAAGAAACTATAAAAAACAACAGAACACTAGAGAGCAGAGAAAGATACCAGAGCGCCAGCAATGAATACTTCAGGGTGAGGAGAGGTAGAGAGGCAATATGAAAATGACAAAGCGAGCAAGGCAAAGACTCAACCCAAACTGCTGCATAGCAACATCAGGAGGAAAACAACAGTGAAGGAACAGGTGATGAAACTGAGGATAGGGGCAGAAAGATTCACTAAAAACGACAAGGAAGTGTGCGAGGAACTCAATAAGAAATTCCAGGAAGTCTTCACCTCAGAGCAAGGAGAAGTCCCCGAGATAAGGGAAGGAACAGGTGATGAAACTGAGGATAGGGGCAGAAAGATTCACTAAAAAGGACAAGGAAGTGTGCGAGGAACTCAATAAGAAATTCCAGGAAGTCTTCACCTCAGAGCAAGGAGAAGTCCCCGAGATAAGGGAAGGAACATCAACCCAGACACCACTAGAGGAGTTTGTGATTACCAGTGGGGTGATGAGGAAGCATCTGCTAGATTTGGATATGACAAAGGCTATAGGCCCGGATGGAATCTCACCGTGGATTGTAAAGGAAGGAGCAGATGCTCTGTGCCTGCCACTCTCCATGGTGTACAAGAAGTCACTGGTAACAGGTGAACTGCCAAAAATTTGGAAGACGGCCAATGTAGTCCCAATATACAAGAAGGGTGATAGGCAGGAGGCACTGAACTACAGGCCAGTGTCCATAACTTGCATTCCATGCAAGATGATAGAAAAGATTGTGCGAAAAAAGCAAGTGGAACATCTGGAGCAAAAGAACATGAAACACAACATCAGCATGGGTTCAGAGATTGCAAATCATGCCTAACTGGATTGAGTTCTATGACCAGACAACAAAAATCAGGCAAGAGAGAGAGAGGGCTGGGCAGACTGCATATTTCTGGACTGTCAGAAAACTTTTGACACAGTACCACATAAGAGACTAGTGCACAAACTGGAGATGCAGGCAGGAGTGAAAGGAAAGGTACTCCACTGGATAAGAGAGTACCTAAGCAACAGGAGACAGCGAGTTACCGTGAGGGGTGAGGTCTCGGAATTACGGGGAGTCACCAGTGGAGTCCCACAGTGATCAGTCCCTGGAACTATACGGTTTCTGATATACGTAAATGATCTCCCAGAAGGAATTGACTCGTTCCACTCGATGTTTGCTGATGATGCAAAAATTATGAGGAGGATCAGGACAGAGGAGGATAGTATGAGGCTACAAGATGACCTAGACAAACTGAAGGAATGGTCCGACAAATGGCTACTAAAGTTCAACCCAAGTAAATGTAAGGTAATGAAACTAGGAGAAGGAACTAGGAGGCCAGTCACTGGATACCGAATGGGAGATGAAGTCCTTCACGAAACGGACAGAGAGAAAGATCTGAGAGTTGATATCACGCAGAACCTGTCTCCCGAAGCCCACATCAAAAGAATAACATCAGCGGCCTATGCAAGGCTGGCTAGCATCAGAACTGCTTTCAGAAACCTGTGTAAGGAATCCTTCAGAACCTTGTATACCACATATGTAAGGCCAATCCTGGAGTATGCAGCCCCAGCATGGAACCCGTATCTAGTCAAGCACAAGATGAAGCTGGAAAAAGTTCAGAGGTATGCCACTAGACAAGTCCTGGAACTAAGAGGCATGAGTTATGAGGACAGACTACGTGACCTGCATCTCACGTCGCTGGAAGACAGAAGAGCTAGTTAAGACATGATCACCACATACAAAATTCTCAGGGGAATTGACAAGGGTGGACAAGGATGGATTATTTAACACGGGTGGCACACGCACATGGGGACACAGGTGGAAGCTGAGTACCCAAATCAGCCGCAGAGACATTAGAAAAAACTTTTTCAGTGTCAGAGTAGATAGTAAATGGAATGCACTAGGCAGTGATGTGGTGGAGGCTGACTCCATACACAGTTTCAAATATAGATATGATAGAGCCCAGTAGGCTCAGGAATCTGTACATCAGTTGATTGACGGTTGAGAGGCGGGACCAAAGAGCCAGAGTCCAATCCCCGCAAGCACAATTAGGTGAGTACTATCATCAACAGGATGGGAATGGGGGTCCACTACCGCCAACTGGATGGGTACATGGTCCTCTACCACTCACAGGATCAGTATTTATTTATTTATTTATTTATATACAATAAGGTACATTGGGTTTGTGAGGATACATAGCATGGTATTTACAATCTTGTAAAGCCACTAGTACGCGCAGCGTTTCGGGCTGGTCCTTAATCTAACAGATAATTTCAAGTAGGTAAATTCAAGCAGAATTAATAAAATGATAAAAGATACATTGCAAGAAAAAAGAAAAATGAGATAGAGGAGATTAGTAGGTATACTAAGTAGTATACTAGTAGTAATATACTAAGTAATACTATACTATTAGCACATTGGTAGCTCTGATTGATTGCATTGACAGCTTGATTGGTAGTTTAGACAAGATTAATAGGCACCATACACCATAGTATCGCGTCTACTACCGCCCACAGGATAGGTAAGGGGGTTAACTACCACCCATAGGTCCCGTATGGGGTCTACTAACACCCTCAGGGTGGGTATTAGGCTCATTGCCGCCCACAATTTGCTTATGGGGTCAAGTACCGCCCACAGGATAGGCATGGGGTCAACTGCCACCCACATGATGGCTTTGGGGACCACTATCATCCCCCGGATGGGTATATGCGCCACTACCGCCCACAAAATGAGTATGGGGTCCACTACCGCCAACAGGATGGTCATGGGGGCCACTACTGCCTACAGGATATCTATGGGGTCACTACCACCCACATGATGGGTTTGGGGTCCACTTCCACCCTCAGGATGCGAATGGGGTTCAGGACCAACCACAGGATGGGTATGGGGGCCACGTCTATCCAAAGGATGGGTATGGGGTCCACTACCGCCCACAGAATGGGTATGAGGTCCACTACCGCCCACATGATGGGCATGGGGTCCACTGCCGTCCACAGGATGGGTATGGGGTCCACTACCGTCCACAGGATGGGTATGGGGTCCACTACCACCCACAGGATGGCTATGGGGTCCACTGCCGCCTACAGGATGGCTATGGGGTCACTACCACCCACAGGATGGGTATTGGGTTCTCTACCGTCCACAGGATGGGTATGGGGTCCATTATCGCCCAAAGGATGGGTATGGGGGCCACTACCGCCTACAGGATGGCTATGGGGTCACTACCGTCCACAGGATGGGTATGGGGTCCACTACCACCCACAGGATGGCTATGGGGTCCACTACCGCCTACAGGATGGCTATGGGGTCACTACCGTCCACAGGATGGGTATGGGGTCCACTGCCGCCAGCAGGATGGGTATGGGGTCAACTACCACCCACAGGATGGGTATGGGGTTCACTACCGTCCACAGGATGGGTATGGGGTCCATTATCGCCCAAAGGATAGGTATGGGGTCCACTACCACCAACAGGATGAGTATATCGGGTACACTACCACCCACAAGATGGGTATGGGGTCCACTACGACCCACAGGATAGGTATGGGGTCCACTACCACCCAAAGGACGTGTGTGGGGTCCGGGGTCCACTACCACCCACAGGATGGAAATGGGGTCCACTACCCACCCACAAGATGGGTATGGGGTCCATTACCACCTACAAGATGGGTATGGAGTTCACTACCACCCGCAGGATGGGTATGGGGTCTACTACCCGAACAAGATGGGTATGGGGTCCACTACCACCCACAATATGGGTATTGGGGTCCACTACCACCCGCAGGATGGGTATTGGGTCCACTACCACCAACAAAATGGGTATGGGGTCCACTACCACCCTCAAGATGGGTATGGGGTCCACTACCACCCTCAAGATGGGTATTGGGTCAACTAACACCCCACAAGAGTGGTATGGGGTCCACTACCACCCTCAAGATGGGTATTAGGTTCACTACCACCCACAAGATGGGTATGGGGGTCCATTAACCAAGATGGATATGGGGTCCACTACCAGCCACAGGAAGGGTATGGGGGTCCACTAAACAAGATGGGTATGGGGTCCACTACCAGCCACAGGAAGGGTATGGGGGTCCACTAAACAAGATGGGTATGGGGTCCACTACCAGCCACAGGAAGGATATTGGGGTCCACTAAACAAGATGGATATGGGGTCCACTACCACCTACAAGATGGGTATGGGGTTCACTACCACCCGCAGGATAGGTATGAGGTCCACTACCACCCACAATATGGGTATGTTTCCACTTCCCCATACAAGATGGGTATGGGGGTCCACTATCACCATCAAGAAGGGTATGGGGTCCACTATCACCCTCAAGATGGGTATGGGGTCCACTACCACCCACAAGATGGGTATGGGGGTCCACTACCACCCACAAGATGGGTATGGGGTTCACTACCACCCACAAGATGGGTATGGGGGTCCACTACCACCCACAAGATGGGTATGGGGGTCCACTACCACCCACAAGATGGGTATGGGGGTCCACTACCCCCCACAGGATGGGTATGGGGTCCACTACCACCCACAGGATGGGTATGAGGTCCACTACCACCCACAGGATGGGTATGGGGTCCACTACCACCCCCACAGGATATATACAATGTTGTGAAATTGAGAGTCTATGTAGTAACACAAACTGGTAAATCATAAATGTTGTAAGCTAAGAATCTGATACATGTGTGTGTGTGTGTGTGTTTACTAGTTGTGTTTTTGCGGGGGTTGAGCTTTGCTCTTTCGGCCCGCCTCTCAACTGTCAATCAACTGTTTACTAACTACTGTTTTTTTTTTTTTTTTTTTTTTTTTCTACACCACACACACACACCCCAGGAAGCAGCCCGTGACAGCTGACTAACTCCCAGGTACCTATTTACTGCTAGGTAACAGGGGCACTTAGGGCGAAAGAAACTTTGCCTATTTGTTTCTGCCTCGTGCGGGAATCGAACCCGCGCCACAGAATTACGAATCCTGCGCGCTATCCACCAGGCTACGAGACCCCCGTAGACCCCTGTGTGTGTGTGTGTGTGTGTGTGTGTGAGTGTGTGTGTGTGTGTGTGTGTGTGTGTACTCACCTAGTTGTACTCACCTAGTTGTGCTTGCGGGGGTTGAGCTCTGGCTCTTTGGTCCCGCCAATCAACAGGTGTACAGGTTCCTGAGCCTATTGGGCTCTATCATATCTACACTTGAAACTGTATATGGAGTCAGCCTCCACCACATCACTTCCTAATGCATTCCATTTGTCAACCCCTCTGACACTAAAAAAGTTCTTTCTAATATCTCTGTGGCTCATTTGGGCACCCAGTTTCCACCTGTGTCCCCTAGTGCGTGTGCCCCTTGTGTTAAACAGCCTGTCTTTATCAACCCTGTCAATTCCCTTGAGGATCTTGAATGTGGTGATCATGTCCCCCCTAACTCTTCCGTCTTCCAACGAAGTGAGGTTTAATTCCCGTAGTCTCTCCTCGTAGCTCATACCTCTCAGCTCGGGTACTAGTCTGGTGGCAAACCTTTGAACCTTTTCCATTTTAGTCTTATGCTTGACTAGATATGGACTCCATGCTGGTGCCGCATACTCCAGGATTGGTCTGACATATGTGGTATATAATGTTCTGAAAGATTCCTTACACAAGTTTCTAAAGGCCGTTCTTATGTTAGCCAACCTGGCATATGCTGCTGCTGTTATCCTCTTGATATGAGCATCAGGGGACAGGTCTGGCGTGATATCAACCCCCAGGTCTTTCTCTCTCTCGGACTCTTGAAGTATTTCATCTCCCAAGTGATACCTTGTATCTGGTCTCCTGCTTCCTACCCCTATCTTCATTACATTACATTAGCTTGGATTAAACTCTAACAGCCATTTGTTCGACCATTCCTGCAGCTTGTCCAAGTCTCCTCCTTGTTGTGTGTGTGTGTGTGTGTGGATGTTTGTGTATTCACGTAGTTTAATTCACCTAGTTGTGCTTGCGGGGCTTGAGCTCTGCTCTTTCGGCCCGCCTTTCAAGCGTCAATCAACTGTTTCTACTACTACTATTTCTTTCTTTCTTTCTGTCTCTCTCTCTCTCTCTCTCTCTCTCTCTCTCTCTCTCTCTCTCTCTCTCTCTCTCTCTCTCTCTCTCTCTCTCTCTCTCTCTCTCTCTCTCTCTCTCTCTCTCTCTCTCTCTCTCTCTCTCTCTCTCTCTCTCTCTCTCTCTCTCTCTCTCTCTCTCTCTCTCTCTCTCTTTCTCTCTCTCTCTCTCCCCCCTCTCTCGCTCTCTCTCTCTCTCTCTCTCTCTCTCTCTCTCTCTCTCTCTCTCTCTCTCTCTCTCTCTCTCTCTCTCTCTCTCTCTCTCTCTCTCTCTCTCTCTCTCTCTCTCTCTCTCTCTCTCTCTCTCTCTCTCTCTCTCTCTCTCTCTCTCCCCCTCTCTCGCTCTCTCTCTCTCTCTCTCTCTCTCTCTCTCTCTCTCTCTCTCTCTCTCTCTCTCTCTCTCTCTCTCTCTCTCTCTCTCTCTCTCTCTCTCTCTCTCTCTCTCTCTCTCTCTCTCTCTCTCTCTCTCTCTCTCTCTCTCTCTCTCTCTCTTTCTCTCTCTCTCTCTCTCTCTCTCTCTCTGTCTCTCTCTCTCTCTCTCTCTCTCTCTCTCTCTCTCTCTCTCTCTCTCTCTCTCTCTCTCTCTCTCTCTCTCTCTCTCTCTCTCTCTCTCTCTCTCTCTCTCTCTCTCTCTCTCTCTCCCCCCCCTCTCTCTCCCCCTCTCTCACTCTCTCTCTCTCTCTCTCTCTCTCTCTCTCTCTCTCTCTCTCTCTCTCTCTCTCTCTCTCTCTCTCTCTCTCTCTCTCTCTCTCTCTCTCTCTCTCTCTCTCCCCCCCCTCTCTCTCTCCCCCTCTCTCGCTCTCTCTCTCTCTCTCTCTCTCTCTCTCTCTCTCTCTCTCTCTCTCTCTCTCTCTCTCTCTCTCTCTCTCTCTCTCTCTCTCTCTCTCTCTCTCTCTCTCTCTCTCTCTCTCTCTCTCTCCACACGACACATACTTACCCCAAGAAGGAGCCCGTGACAGCTGACTAACTCCCAGGTACCTATTTACGGCTAGGTAACAGGGGCATAGGGTGAAAGAAACTCTGCCCATCGTTTTTCGCCGGCGCCCGGATTCGAGCCCGGGAACACAGGATCACGTGTACAGCGTGCTGTCCGCTCGGCTTCCTGTTTGTGTGTGTGTATATGTGTGTGTGTGTGTGTGTGTGTGTGTGTGTGTGTGTGTGTGTGTGTGTGTGTGTGTGTGTGTGTGTGTGTGTGTGTGTGTGTGTGTGTGTGTGTGTGTGTGTGTGTGTGTGTGTGTACTCACCGATTTGTACTCACCTATTTGTGCTTGCGGGGGTTGAGCTTTGGCTCTTTGGTCCCGCCTCTCAACTGTCAATCAACTGGTGTACAGATTCCTGAGCCTACTGGGCTCAGGAATCATATCTACATTTAAACCTGTGTATGGAGTCAGCCTCCACCACATCACTGCCTAATGCATTCCATCCGTTAAATTCTCTGACACTGAAAAAGTTCCTTCTAACGTCTCTGTGGCTCATGTGGGTACTCAGTTTCCACCTGTGTCCCCTTGTTCGCGTCCCACTAGTGTTGAATAGTTTATCCTTGTTTACCCGGTCGATTCCTCTGAGGATTTTGTAGGTTGTGATCATGTCTCCCCTTACTCTTCTGTCTTCCAGTGTCGTAAGATGCATTTCCCGCAGCCTTTCCTCGTAACTCATGCCTCTTAGTTCTGGGACTAGTCTAGTGGCATACCTTTGGACTTTTTCCAGCTTCGTCTTGTGCTTGACAAGGTACGGGCTCCATGCTGGGGCCGCATACTCCAGGATTAGTCTTACATATGTGGTGTACAAGATTCTGAATGATTTCTTACACAGGTTCCTGAACGCTGTTCTGATGTTAGCCAGCCTCGCATATGCCGCAGACGTTATTCTTTTTATGTGGGCTTCAGGAGACAGGTTTGGTGTGATATCAACTCCTAGATCTTTCTCTCTGTTCGTTTCATTAAGTACTTCATCTCCTATTCTGTATCCTGTATCTGGCCTCCTATTTCCACTGCCTATTTTCATTACATTGCATTTACTCGGGTTGAACTTCAACAGCCCTTTGTTGGACCATTCACTCAGTCTGTCTAGGTCATCTTGTAGCCTCTTACTATCGTCCTTAGTTTCAATCCTCCTCATAATTTTTGCATCATCGGCAAACATTGAGAGAAACGATTCTATACCCTCTGGGAGATCATTTACATATATCAGAAACAGTATAGGTCCAAGGACCGACCCCTGCGGTACTCCACTCGTAACGTCTCGCCAATCTGAGACCTCATCCCTCACACTGATTCGTTGTCTCCTGTTACTTAGGTACTCCTGTATCCAACGGAGTACCTTCCCTTTCACTCCAGCCTGCATCTCCAGTTTTTTCACTTGCCTCTTGTGTGGCACTGTATCAAAGGCTTTCTGACAATCCAAAAATATGCAGTCTGCTCACCCTTCTCTTTCTTGCCTTATTTTTGTTGCCTGGTCGTAGAATTCAAGTAACCCTGTGAGGCAGGACCTGCCATCGCTGAATCCATGTTGATGCTGTGTTACAAAGTTCTTTCGCTCTAGGTGCTCCACTAGCTTTCTTCGCACAATCTTCTCCATCATCTTGCATGGTATGCAAGTTAGGGACACTGGCCTGTAATTCAGTGCCTCCTGTCTATCCCCTTTCTTGTATATCGGGACTATGTTAGCCACTTTCCAAATTTCTGGCAGTTCCCCTGTTGCCAGTGATTTGTTATACACTATGGAGAGTGGGAGGCACAGTTCTTCTGCTCCTTCCTTTAGTATCCAAGGGGAGATTCCATCTGGGGTTTTAGCCTTTGTCACATTCAACTTTAGTAAACACTTCCTTACTTCCCCGCTGGTAATCTCAAACTCTTCCAGTGGTTCCAGGTTAGCTATTCCCTCTCTTATCTCTGGGATTTCTTCTTGCTCTAAGGTGAAGACCTCTTGGAATTTCTTATTCAGTTCCTCACACACTTCCTTGTCGTTTGTAGTGAATCCTTCTGCCCTTATCCTTAATTTCATAACCTGTTCCTTTACTGTTGTTTTTCTCCTGATGTGGCTATGCAGCAATTTAGGCTGAGTCTTTGCCTTGCTTCCGATGTCATTTTCGTATTGTCTTTCTGCCTCTCTTCTCATCCTGACATATTCATTCCTGGCATTCTGGTATCTTTCTCTGCTCTCCAGTGTCCTGTTATTCCTATAGTTTCTCCATGCCCTTTTACTTTGCTGCTTAGCTAGCCTACATCTCTGATTAAACCATGGGTTTCTCATCTTCATTTCACTGTTTTCCTTTTGGACTGGGACAAACTTGTTTGCTGCGGCCTTGCATTTTTGCGTGATGTAGTCCATCATATCTTGGGCCGTCGTTTCCCTGAGCTCTGTTTCCCATGCTATATCTGTTAGGAATTTTCTTATCTCCTCATAGTTTCCCTTTCGGTATGCTAACCTTTTGGTTTCGGTATCCCTTCTCGAGTTCAATAGCCCTTCTTCAATCAGGTACTCAAACACCAATACACTGTGGTCGCTCATTCCTAGTGGGGCCTCAAAACCGATTTCTCTTATGTCAGAGTCGTTCAGGGTGAAGACCAGGTCGAGTCTCGCTGGTTCGTCATTTCCTCTCATCCTTGTGGGTTCTCTGACATGCTGGGTTAAGAAGTTTCTAGTCACCACCTCCAGTAGTTTGGTTCTCCACGTATCCTCGCCTCCATGCGGTTCCTTGTTCTCCCAATCAATCCTGCCGTGATTGAAGTCCCCCATGATGAGCAGGTGGGATCTATTTCTACAGGCAGCAGAGGCTGCCCTCTCAATTATAGTGTTAACTGCTATGTTGTTGTTTTCGTACTCTTGACTGGGTCTTCTGTCATTTGGTGGAGGGTTATATCATTTGGTGGAGGGTTATATATTACTGCTACCACTATCCTTGGACCTCCCATTGTCATGGTGCCTGCTATGTAGTCCCTAACCCCTCACAGCCCGGGATATCCATCTCCTTAAAACTCCATTCCTTTCTCATGAGTAGGGCCACTCTGCCTCCTCCCCTACCTTCCCTCTCTTTCCTTATTACTGTGTACTCCAGGGGAAACATGGCATTCGTTATGATTCCAGAGAGTTTTGTTTCAGTGAGTCCGATTACATCTGGGTTCACTTCTTGTGCTCTTTCCCTTAGTTCACTTGCCTTGCTTGTGATCCCATCTATGTTCGAGTACATTGCCCTGAAACTGACTCTCTTCTGCTTCTCCTCTGGGGGGGACCTGTGGGGTCTGGGGTGAGTGGGAGTTGGGAGGATCTGGTACGGGGAGCCTGGTGGAGGAGGAAGGGCTTGGGGGGGTGGGGGGGAGGGGGAGGGTAGGGGGAGCGGGTGAGGGGGGGGTACGGGGGAGGGGGAGGGTAGGGGGAGTGGGTGAGGGGGGGGGGGAGGGTTGGGGGGGTGGGTGAGAGGGGGAGGGTTGGGGGGGGGTGAAAGGGGGAGGGTTGGGGTGGGGTGTGTGTGTGTGTGGGATACACTTGGTAAGCGAGAGTGGCAGGTAATCTTAGACGTTCTGCGGTCAACGTGGGGGTGTGGGAGCCTGTCAATTCCCCTGAGAATTTTGTATGTGGTGATCATGTCTCCCCTAGCTCTTCTGTCTTCCAGCGACGTGAGGTGCAGGTCACGTAGTCTGTCCTCATAACTCATTGCTCTTAGTTTGGGACTAGCCTAGTGGCATACCTCTGAACTTTTTCCAGCTTCGTATGTATGTATATATGTGTATGCATGCATGTACGTATGTATGTATGTATGTATGTATGTATGTATGTATGTATGTATGTATGTATGTATGTGAGTATGTATGTATGTATGTATGTATGTATGTATGTATGTATGTATGTATGTATGTATGTATGTATGTATGTATGTATGTATGTATGTACGTATGTATGTATGTATGTATGTATGTATGTATGTATGTATGTATGTATGTATGTATGTATGTATGTATGTATGTATGTATGTATGTATGTATGTATGTATGTATGTATGTATATATGCAAATATGTATATATGTATGTATGTATGTATGTATGTATGTATGTATGTATGTATGTATGTATGTATGTATGTATGTATGTATGTATGTATGTATGTATGTATGTATGTATGTAAGTATGTATGTATGCATGTATGCATGTACTCACCTAGTTGTACTCACCTAGTTGTGCTTGCGGGGGTTGAGCTCTGGCTCTTTGGTCCCGCCTCTCAACTATCTATCAACAGGTGTACAGGTTCCTGAGCCTATTGGGCTCTATCATATCTACACTTGAAACTGTGTATGGAGTCAGCTTCCACCACATCATTTCCTAATGCATTCCATTTGTCAACCACTCTGACACTAAAAAAGTTCTTTCTAATATCTCTGTGGCTCATTTGGGCACTCAGTTTCCACCTGTGTCCCCTAGTGCGTGTGCCCCTTTTGTTAAACAGCCTGTCTTTATCAACCCC
Source organism: Procambarus clarkii (assembly GCF_040958095.1). Lineage (NCBI taxonomy): Eukaryota > Metazoa > Arthropoda > Malacostraca > Decapoda > Cambaridae > Procambarus > Procambarus clarkii. Next base: position 217,141 of record NC_091153.1, on the reverse strand, counting down.
GTCAATTCCCTTGAGGATCTTGAATGTGGCTATCATGTCCCCCCTAACTCTTCTGTCTTCCAACGAAGTGAGGTTTAATTCCCGTAGTCTCTCCTCGTAGCTCATACCTCTCAGCTCGGGTACTAGTCTGGTGGCAAACCTTTGAACCTTTTCCATTTTAGTCTTATGCTTGACTAGATATGGACTCCATGCTGGTGCCGCATACTCCAGGATTGGTCTGACATATGTGGTATATAATATTCTGAAAGATTCCCTACACAAGTTTCTAAAGGCCGTTCTTATGTTAGCCAACCTGGCATATGCTGCTGCTGTTATCCTCTTGATATGAGCATCAGGGGACAGGTCTGGCGTGATAACAACCCCCAGGTCTTTCTCTCTCTCGGACTCTTGAAGTATTTCATCTCCCAAGTGATACCTTGTATCTGTTCTCCTGCTTCCTACCCCTATCTTCATTACATTACATTTGCTTGGATTAAACTCTAACAGCCATTTGTTCGACCATTCCTGCAGCTTGTCCAGGTCTTCTTGAAGCCTCAAGCTGTCCTCCTCTGTCTTAATCCTTCTCATAATTTTGGCGTCGTCAGCAAACATTGAGAGGAATGAGTCTATACCCTCTGGGAGATCATTTACGTATATCAGAAACAGGATAGGTCCAAGTATAGAGCCCTGTGGGACTCCACTGGTGACTTCACGCCAGTCTGAGGTCTCACCCCTCACTGTAACTCTCTGCTTCCTATTGTTTAGGTACTCCCTTATCCACTGGAGTGCCCTACCAGTTACTTCTGCCTGTTTCTCTAGCTTATGCATCAACCTTTTATGGGGTACTGTGTCAAAGGCTTTCCGACAGTCCAAAAAAATGCAGTCCGCCCACCCTTCTCTTTCTTGTTTAATCTTTGTCACCTGATCGTAGAATTCTATCAATCCTGTAAGGCAAGATTTACCCTCCCTGAACCCATGTTGATGGGTTGTCACGAAGTCTCTTCTCTTCAGATGTGTTACTAGGTTTTTTCTCACAATCTTCTCCATCACCTTGCATGGTATACAAGTTAAGGACACTGGCCTGTAGTTCAGTGCCTCTTGTCTGTCACCCTTTTTGTATATTAGTACTACATTAGCAGTCTTCCATATTTCTGGTAGGTCCCCCGTTTCCAGTGACCTACAATACACTATGGAGAGTGGTAGGCAAAGTGCTCCTGCACACTCTGTCAATACCCATGGCGAGATTCCATCCGGCCCAACAGCTTTTCTCACATCCAGCTCCAATAGGTGCTTCTTGACCTCATCTCTTGTAATTTCGAACCTATCCAAGGTCACCTGGTTTGCTGCCACCTCTTCTAGCGCCGCGACATCTCCCTGTTCTATTGTAAAGACCTCCTGGAACCTTTTGTTGAGTTCTTCACACACCTCTTTGTCATTCTCTGTGTACCTGTCCTCGCCCACCCTACGTTTCATCACCTGTTCCTTCACTGTTGTCTTCGTCCTGATGTGACTGTGTAGTTGGTTTGGTTCGGTCTTGGCCTTATTAGCTATATAATTTTCATACCTTTCCTCAGCTGCTCTTCTCACACTGACATACTCGTTCCTGGTTCTCTGGTATCTCTCTCTACTTTCTGGTGTTCTGTTATTACGGAAGTTCCTCCATGCCCTTTTGTTCTGCTCGTTTGCTTTCATACATTCCTTATTAAACCACGGATTCTTCCTTTGCTTCTCTGTTTTTTCCTGTCGGGCTGGGACAAACCTGCTTACAGCCTCCTGACATTTTTGGGTGACATAGTCCATCATGTCTTGTACGGACTTGGTTCCGAGTTCTGTGTCCCAATATGTATGTATGTATGTATGTATGTATGTATGTATGTATGTATGTATGTATGTATGTATGTATGTATGTATGTATGTATGTATGTATGTATGTATGTATGTATGTATGTATGTATGTATGTATGTGTATGACTCAACTTCAAGAGAATCACCAAGAGACTCGACAAGAGACTCAACTTCAGCACCTACATTCAACACATAACTAAGAAAGTCTCCAACACAGATGGTATACTCTCCAAAATCAAATATTATGTTCCTAACTCTGCTCTCCTCTCACTATATTATACACTAATCTATCCCTATCTTAATTATGATAACTGTGCATGGCGGTCAACCACTGCAAACCACCTCAAGCCCATCATCACCCAGCAAAAATCTGCTATGAGAATAATAACAAACTCTGCTTTCAGACAACACTTAGTCCCTTTGTTTAAATCCCTTAACATGCTAAATATTAACTCCCTCCACACATTCTCTTGTGTCAACTACATTTACAAAACCCTGTTCTTAAATGCAAACCATGTTCTGAAACTCTCCCTGGACAGATGTAATAGGACCCATTATCACCACACCAGAAATAAATATCTCTGTGATATCCCCAGGGTCAAACTTAATATGTGTAAACACTTTATGCAAAAATAGGAGACCTAGTCTATGGAACTCACTCCCTAGTGAATTGAAAAGCTGTCAAACTTTTGCCTTATTCAAAAACAAAAACAAAAGTACCTAATTTCATCTTCGTAGTTTGCTACACTGAGCTTTAAATTTGCTCTGTATCTAGTGTTACCTAATCTTCCAATCTTTATGTACTTAATCCAAACAACTTTATCATTGTGTTCATTGCTGTCTTCTTTTATGTGCTAGCCATATGCTGTATTGTGCCTATTAATTTCTGTTAAACTACCATTCAAGCTGTCATTGCAATCAAACTGAGCTACCCATGTGCTTTAATATACCAACTAATTTCTCTCATCTTTTATTTTTTTTCATGCTATCTACCTGTTATAATTTATATAAATTTTGAAAGTATTTTCCTACCTAAAAATTTTCTTAGATTAAGGACCTGCCTGTAACGCTGCACGTACTAGTGGTTTTACTAGAATGTAATTACTATGCTATGTATCCTCACAATCCCAATGTACCTTCTTGTAAATATATAAATAAATATATATATGTATGGATAAGTAAGTATATATGTATGTGAGTATGTATTCCTAATCACGTTAAAGACTTCCCCTCTATAATCCAGTTTAAGAGAAAAGCAACTAAGTTTTACATAATCAACTCCTTATAACTTACCTTATCTCCTAAATGTCAACATACGTCAGTTCAGTTAATGCTGTTCATCTCAATCAGTCTTAATTCTTAGTCTTTAAGGTTTTTCCCAGATCTTGCCCAAACTAAAGCGTATTAGTGTTTTAGGCAGAAAATAAACTTGTTTTATCTTGAAACCCAACATTCTACTTGTAACTCCCAACCACTCCCAACACCTCCACCACTCCCAACACCACCACCACTCCCAACACCACCACCACTCCCAACACCACAACCACTCCCAACACCAACACCACTCCCAACACCACAACCACTCCCAACACCACAACCACTCCCAACACCACCACCACTCCCAACACCACCACCACTCCCAACACCACCACCACTCCCAACACCAACACCACTCCCAACACCACCACCACTCCCAACACCACAACCACTCCCAGCACCACCACCACTCCCAACAACACCACCACTCCCAACACCACCACCACTCCCAACACCAACACCACTTCCAACACCACCACCACTACAAACACCAACACCACTCCCAACACCACCATCACTCCCAACACCACCACCACTCCCAACACCAACACCACTCCCAACACCACCACCACTCCCAACACTAACACCACTCCCAACACCAAAACCACTCCCAACACCAACACCACCACCACTCCCAACACCACTCCCAACACCACCATCACTCCCAACACCACCACCACTCCCAACACCACCATCACTCCCAACACCACAACCACTCCCAACACCAACACCACTCCCAACACCAACACCACTCCCAACACCACCATCACTCCCAACACCACCACCACTCCCAACACAACCACCACTCCCAACACCAACACCACTCCCAACACCACAACCACTCCCAACACCAACACCACTCCCAACACCAATACCACTCCCAACACCAACACCACTCCCAACACCAACACCACTCCCAACACCAACACCACTCCCACCACCACCACCACTCCCAACACCAACACCACTTCCAACACCACCACCACTCCCAACACCACAACCACTCCCAACACCACAACCACTCCCAACACCAACACCACTCCCAACACCACCACCACTCCCAACACCACAAGCACTCCCAACACCACTACCACTCCCAACATCACGACCACTCCCAACGCCACCAAAACTCCCAACACCAACACTCCCAACACCACCACCACTCCCAACACCACCACCACTCCCAACACCAACACCACTCCCAACACCACCACCACTCCCAACACCACAACCACTCCCAGCACCACCACCACTCCCAACACCACCACCACTCCCAACACCACCACCACTCCCAACAACACCACCACTCCCAACACCACCACCACTCCCAACAACACCACCACTCCCAACACCATCACCACTCCCAACACCAACACCACTTCCAACACCACCACCACTACAAACACCAACACCACTCCCAACACCACCATCACTCCCAACACCACCACCACTCCCAACACCAACACCACTCCCAACACCACCACCACTCCCAACACCACAACCACTCCCAACACCACCACCACTCCCAACACCACCACCACTCCCAACACCACCACCACTTCCAACACCACCACCACTCCGAACACCCAACTCCAAACACCACCACAACCACTCCCAACACCAACACCAACACCACTCCCAACACCACAACCACTCCCAACACCATCACCACTCCCAACACCACCACCACTCCCAACACCAACACCACTCTCAACACCACCACCACTCCCAACACCACCACCACTCCCAACACCAACACCAACACCACTCCCAACACCACCACAACTTCCAACACCACCACCACTCCGAACACCCCACTCCCAACACCACCACAACCACTCCCAACACCAACACCACTCCCAACACCACAACCACTCCCAACACCACCACCACTCCCAACACCAACACCACTCCCAACACCACCACCAATCCCAACACCAACACCACTCCCAACACCAACACTACTCCCAACACTAAAACCACTCCCACCGCCACCACCACTCCCAACACCAACACCACTCCCAACACCACCACCACTCCCAACACCACAACCACTCCCAACACCACAACCACTCCCAACACCAACACCACTCCCAACACCACCACCACTCCCAACACCACAACCACTCCCAACACCACCACCACTCCCAACATCACGACCACTCCCAACGCCACCAAAACTCCCAACACCAACACTCCCAACACCACCACCACTCCCAACACCACCACCACTCCCAACACCACCACCACTCCATACACTAACACCACTCCCAACACCACCACCACTCCCAACACTAACCCCACTCCCAACAACCACACCACTCCCAACACCAACACCACTTCCAACACCACAACCACTCCCAACACCAACACCACCACCACTCCCAACAATAACACCAACACCACTCCCAACACCAACACCACTCCCAACACCAACACCACTCCCAACACCAACACCACTCCCAACACCAACACCACTCCCAACACCAACACCACTCCCAACACCACCACCACTCCCAACACCACAACCACTCCCAACACCACAACCACTCCTAACATCAACACCACTCCCAACACCACCACCACTCCCAACACCACGACCACTCCCAACACCACCACCACTCCCAACATCAACACCACTCCCATCGCCACCAAAACTCCCAACACCAACACTCCCAACACCACCACCACTCCCAACACCACCACCACTCCCAACACCACCACCACTCCCAACACTAACAACACTCCCAACACCACCACCACTCAGAAACACTAACACCACTCCCAACACCCACACCACTCCCAACACCAACACCACTCCCAACACCACCACCACTCCCAACACCACAACCACTCCCAACACCACAACCACTCCCAGCACCACCACCACTCCCAACACCACCACCACTCCCAACACCAACACCACTCCCAACACCACCACCACTCCCAACATCACAACCACTCTTAACACCAACACCACTCCCAACACCAACACCACTCCCAACACCACCACCACTCCCAACACCACAACCACTCCCAACACAAGCAACACTCCCAACACCACGACCACTCCCAACACCACAACCACTCCCAACCCCAACACCACTCCCAACACCAACACCACTCCCAACACCACAACCACTCTCAACACCAACACCCCTCCCATCACCACCACCACTCCCAACACCACAACCACTCCAAACCCCAACACCACTCCCAACACTGACACCATTCCCAACACCACAACCACTCTCAACACTACCACCACTCCCAACACCAACACCACTCCCAACACCACCACCACTCCCAACACCACAACCACTCCCAACACCACCACCACTCCCAACACCACAACCACTCCCAACACCACCACCACTCCCAACACCACAAGCACTCCCAACACCACTACCACTCCCAACATCACGACCACTCCCAACGCCACCAAAACTCCCAACACCAACACTCCCAACACCACCACCACTCCCAACACCACCACCTCTCCCAACACCACCACCACTCCATACACTAATACCACTCCCAACACCACCACCACTCCCAACACTAACCCCACTCCCAACAACCACACCACTCCCAACACCAACACCACTTCCAACACCACAACCACTCCCAACACCAACACCACCACCACTCCCAACAATAACACCAACACCACTCCCAACACCAACACCACTCCCAACACCAACACCACTCCCAACACCAACACCACTCCCAACACCACAACCACTCCCAACACCAACACCACTCCCAACACCAACACCACTCCCAACACCAACACCACTCCCAACACCAACACCACTCCCAACACCACCACCACTCCCAACACCACAACCACTCCCAACACCACAACCACTCCTAACACCAACACCACTCCCAACACCACCACCACTCCCAACACCACAACCACTCCCAACACCACCACCACTCCCAACATCAACACCACTCCCATCGCCACCAAAACTCCCAACACCAACACTCCCAACACCACCACCACTCCCAACACCACCACCACTCCCAACACCACCACCACTCCCAACACCACCAGCACTCCCAACACTAACAACACTCCCAACACCCACACCACTCCCAACACCAACACCACTCCCAACACCACCACCACTCCCAACACCACAACCACTCCCAACACCACAACCACTCCCAACACCACCACCACTCCCAACACCACCACCACTCCCAACACCAACACCACTCCCAACACCACCACCACTCCCAACATCACAACCACTCCCAACACCAACACCACTCCCAACACCAACACCACTCCCAACACCACCACCACTCCCAACACCACAACCACTCCCAACACAAGCAACACTCCCAACACCACGACCACTCCCAACACCACAACCACTCCCAACCCCAACACCACTCCCAACACCAACACCACTCCCAACACCTCAACCACTCTCAACACCAACACCACTCCCATCACCACCACCACTCCCAACACCACAACCACTCCAAACCCCAACACCACTCCCAACACCAACACCATTCCCAACACCACAACCACTCTCAACACCACCACCACTCCTAACACCAACACCACTCCCAACACCACCACCACTCCCAACACCACAACCACTCCCAACACCACCACCACTCCCAACACCACCACCACTCCCAACACCACCACCACTTCCAACACCACCACCACTCCGAACACCCAACTCCAAACACCACCACAACCACTCCCAACACCAACACCAACACCACTCCCAACACCACAACCACTCCCAACACCATCACCACTCCCAACACCACCACCACTCCCAACACCAACACCACTCCCAACACCACCACCACTCCCAACACCACCACCACTCCCAACACCAACACCAACACCACTCCCAACACCACCACAACTTCCAACACCACCACCACTCCGAACACCCCACTCCCAACACCACCACAACCACTCCCAACACCAACACCACTCCCAACACCACAACCACTCCCAACACCACCACCACTCCCAACACCAACACCACTCCCAACACCAACACCACTCCCAACACCACCACCACTCCCAACATCACAACCACTCCCAACACCAACACCACTCCCAACACCAACACCACTCCCAACACCACCACCACTCCCAACACCACAACCACTCCCAACACAAGCAACACTCCCAACACCACGACCACTCCCAACACCACAACCACTCCCAACCCCAACACCACTCCCAACACCAACACCACTCCCAACACCACAACCACTCTCAACACCAACACCCCTCCCATCACCACCACCACTCCCAACACCACAACCACTCCAAACCCCAACACCACTCCCAACACTGACACCATTCCCAACACCACAACCACTCTCAACACTACCACCACTCCCAACACCAACACCACTCCCAACACCACCACCACTCCCAACACCACAACCACTCCCAACACCACCACCACTCCCAACACCACAACCACTCCCAACACCACCACCACTCCCAACACCACAAGCACTCCCAACACCACTACCACTCCCAACATCACGACCACTCCCAACGCCACCAAAACTCCCAACACCAACACTCCCAACACCACCACCACTCCCAACACCACCACCTCTCCCAACACCACCACCACTCCATACACTAATACCACTCCCAACACCACCACCACTCCCAACACTAACCCCACTCCCAACAACCACACCACTCCCAACACCAACACCACTTCCAACACCACAACCACTCCCAACACCAACATTACCACCACTCCCAACAATAACACCAACACCACTCCCAACACCAACACCACTCCCAACACCAACACCACTCCCAACACCAACACCACTCCCAACACCACAACCACTCCCAACACCAACACCACTCCCAACACCAACACCACTCCCAACACCAACACCACTCCCAACACCAACACCACTCCCAACACCACCACCACTCCCAACACCACAACCACTCCCAACACCACAACCACTCCTAACACCAACACCACTCCCAACACCACCACCACTCCCAACACCACAACCACTCCCAACACCACCACCACTCCCAACATCAACACCACTCCCATCGCCACCAAAACTCCCAACACCAACACTCCCAACACCACCACCACTCCCAACACCACCACCACTCCCAACACTAACAACACTCCCAACACCACCACCACTCAGAAACACTAACACCACTCCCAACACCCACACCACTCCCAACACCAACACCACTCCCAACACCACCACCACTCCCAACACCACAACCACTCCCAACACCACAACCACTCCCAGCACCACCACCACTCCCAACACCACCACCACTCCCAACACCAACACCACTCCCAACACCACCACCACTCCCAACATCACAACCACTCCCAACACCAACACCACTCCCAACACCAACACCACTCCCAACACCACCACCACTCCCAACACCACAACCACTCCCAACACAAGCAACACTCCCAACACCACGACCACTCCCAACACCACAACCACTCCCAACCCCAACACCACTCCCAACACCAACACCACTCCCAACACCACAACCACTCTCAACACCAACACCCCTCCCATCACCACCACCACTCCCAACACCACAACCACTCCAAACCCCAACACCACTCCCAACACTGACACCATTCCCAACACCACAACCACTCTCAACACTACCACCACTCCCAACACCAACACCACTCCCAACACCACCACCACTCCCAACACCACAACCACTCCCAACACCACCACCACTCCCAACACCACAACCACTCCCAACACCACCACCACTCCCAACACCACAAGCACTCCCAACACCACTACCACTCCCAACATCACGACCACTCCCAACGCCACCAAAACTCCCAACACCAACACTCCCAACACCACCACCACTCCCAACACCACCACCTCTCCCAACACCACCACCACTCCATACACTAATACCACTCCCAACACCACCACCACTCCCAACACTAACCCCACTCCCAACAACCACACCACTCCCAACACCAACACCACTTCCAACACCACAACGACTCCCAACACCAACACCACCACCACTCCCAACAATAACACCAACACCACTCCCAACACCAACATCACTCCCAACACCAACACCACTCCCAACACCAACACCACTCCCAACACCACAACCACTCCCAACACCAACACCACTCCCAACACCAACACCACTCCCAACACCAACACCACTCCCAACACCAACACCACTCCCAACACCACCACCACTCCCAACACCACAACCACTCCCAACACCACAACCACTCCTAACACCAACACCACTCCCAACACCACCACCACTCCCAACACCACAACCACTCCCAACACCACCACCACTCCCAACATCAACACCACTCCCATCGCCACCAAAACTCCCAACACCAACACTCCCAACACCACCACCACTCCCAACACCACCACCACTCCCAACACCACCACCACTCCCAACACCACCACCACTCCCAACACTAACAACACTCCCAACACCCACACCACTCCCAACACCAACACCACTCCCAACACCACCACCACTCACAACACCACAACCACTCCCAACACCACAATCACTCCCAACACCACCACCACTCCCAACACCACCACCACTCCCAACACCAACACCACTCCCAACACCACCACCACTCCCAACATCACAACCACTCCCAACACCAACACCACTCCCAACACCAACACCACTCCCAAAACCACCACCACTCCCAACACCACAACCACTCCCAACACAAGCAACACTCCCAACACCACGACCACTCCCAACACCACAACCACTCCCAACCCCAACACCACTCCCAACACCAACACCACTCCCAACACCACAACCACTCTCAACACCAACACCACTCCCATCACCACCACCACTCCCAACACCACAACCACCCCAAACCCCAACACCACTCCCAACACCAACACCATTCCCAACACCACAACCACTCTCAACACCACCACCACTCCTAACACCAACACCACTCCCAACACCACCACCACTCCCAACACCACAACCACTCCCAACACCACCACCACTCCCAACACCACCACCACTCCCAACACCACCACCACTTCCAACACCACCACCACTCCGAACACCCAACTCCAAACACCACCACAACCACTCCCAACACCAACACCAACACCACTCCCAACACCACAACCACTCCCAACACCATCACCACTCCCAACACCACCACCACTCCCAACACCAACACCACTCCCAACACCACCACCACTCCCAACACCACCACCACTCCCAACACCAACACCAACACCACTCCCAACACCACCACAACTTCCAACACCACCACCACTCCGAACACCCCACTCCCAACACCACCACAACCACTCCCAACACCAACACCACTCCCAACACCACAACCACTCCCAACACCACCACCACTCCCAACACCAACACCACTCCCAACACCACCACCACTCCCAACACCAACACCACTCCCAACACCAACACTACTCCCAACACTAACACCACTCCCACCGCCACCACCACTCCCAACACCAACACCACTCCCATCACCACCACCACTCCCAACACCACTCCCAACACCACAACCACTCCCAACACCACAACCACTCCCAACACCAACACCACTCCCAACACCACCACCACTCCCAACACCACAACCACTCCCAACACCACCACCCCTCCCAACATCACGACCACTCCCAACGCCACCAAAACTCCCAACACCAACACTCCCAACACCACCACCACTCCCAACACCACCACCACTCCCAACACCACCACCACTCCATACACTAACACCACTCCCAACACCACCACCACTCCCAACACTAACCCCACTCCCAACAACCACACCACTCCCAACACCAACACCACTCCCAACACCACAACCACTCCCAACACCAACACCACTCCCAACACCAACACCACTCCCAACACCAACACCACTCCCAACACCAACACCACTCCCAACACCACCACCACTCCCAACACCACAACCACTCCCAACACCACAACCACTCCTAACACCAACACCACTCCCAACACCACCACCACTCCCAACACCACAACCACTCCCAACACCACCACCACTCCCAACATCAACACCACTCCCATCGCCACCAAAACTCCCAACACCAACACTCCCAACACCACCACCACTCCCAACACCACCACCACTCCCAACACCACCACCACTCCCAACACCACCACCACTCCCAACACTAACAACACTCCCAACACCCACACCACTCCCAACACCAACACCACTCCCAACACCACCACCACTCACAACACCACAACCACTCCCAACACCACAATCACTCCCAACACCACCACCACTCCCAACACCACCACCACTCCCAACACCAACACCACTCCCAACACCACCACCACTCCCAACATCACAACCACTCCCAACACCAACACCACTCCCAACACCAACACCACTCCCAAAACCACCACCACTCCCAACACCACAACCACTCCCAACACAAGCAACACTCCCAACACCACGACCACTCCCAACACCACAACCACTCCCAACCCCAACACCACTCCCAACACCAACACCACTCCCAACACCACAACCACTCTCAACACCAACACCACTCCCATCACCACCACCACTCCCAACACCACAACCACCCCAAACCCCAACACCACTCCCAACACCAACACCATTCCCAACACCACAACCACTCTCAACACCACCACCACTCCTAACACCAACACCACTCCCAACACCACCACCACTCCCAACACCACAACCACTCCCAACACCACCACCACTCCCAACACCACCACCACTCCCAACACCACCACCACTTCCAACACCACCACCACTCCGAACACCCAACTCCAAACACCACCACAACCACTCCCAACACCAACACCAACACCACTCCCAACACCACAACCACTCCCAACACCATCACCACTCCCAACACCACCACCACTCCCAACACCAACACCACTCCCAACACCACCACCACTCCCAACACCACCACCACTCCCAACACCAACACCAACACCACTCCCAACACCACCACAACTTCCAACACCACCACCACTCCGAACACCCCACTCCCAACACCACCACAACCACTCCCAACACCAACACCACTCCCAACACCACAACCACTCCCAACACCACCACCACTCCCAACACCAACACCACTCCCAACACCACCACCACTCCCAACACCAACACCACTCCCAACACCAACACTACTCCCAACACTAACACCACTCCCACCGCCACCACCACTCCCAACACCAACACCACTCCCATCACCACCACCACTCCCAACACCACTCCCAACACCACAACCACTCCCAACACCACAACCACTCCCAACACCAACACCACTCCCAACACCACCACCACTCCCAACACCACAACCACTCCCAACACCACCACCCCTCCCAACATCACGACCACTCCCAACGCCACCAAAACTCCCAACACCAACACTCCCAACACCACCACCACTCCCAACACCACCACCACTCCCAACACCACCACCACTCCATACACTAACACCACTCCCAACACCACCACCACTCCCAACACTAACCCCACTCCCAACAACCACACCACTCCCAACACCAACACCACTTCCAACACCACAACCACTCCCAACACCAACACCACCACCACTCCCAACAATAACACCAACACCACTCCCAACACCAACACCACTCCCAACACCACCACCACTCCCAACACCACAACCACTCCCAACACCACAACCACTCCTAACACCAACACCACTCCCAACACCACCACCACTCCCAACACCACGACCACTCCCAACACCACCACCACTCCCAACATCAACACCACTCCCATCGCCACCAAAACTCCCAACACCAACACTCCCAACACCACCACCACTCCCAACACCACCACCACTCCCAACACCACCACCACTCCCAACACTAACAACACTCCCAACACCACCACCACTCAGAAACACTAACACCACTCCCAACACCCACACCACTCCCAACACCAACACCACTCCCAACACCACCACCACTCCCAACACCACAACCACTCCCAACACCACAACCACTCCCAGCACCACCACCACTCCCAACACAACCACCACTCCCAACACCAACACCACTCCCAACACCACCACCACTCCCAACATCACAACCACTCCCAACACCAACACCACTCCCAACACCAACACCACTCCCAACACCACCACCACTCCCAACACCACAACCACTCCCAACACAAGCAACACTCCCAACACCACGACCACTCCCAACACCACAACCACTCCCAACCCCAACACCACTCCCAACACCAACACCACTCCCAACACCACAACCACTCTCAACACCAACACCCCTCCCATCACCACCACCACTCCCAACACCACAACCACTCCAAACCCCAACACCACTCCCAACACTGACACCATTCCCAACACCACAACCACTCTCAACACTACCACCACTCCCAACACCAACACCACTCCCAACACCACCACCACTCCCAACACCACAACCACTCCCAACACCACCACCACTCCCAACACCACAACCACTCCCAACACCACCACCACTCCCAACACCACAAGCACTCCCAACACCACTACCACTCCCAACATCACGACCACTCCCAACGCCACCAAAACTCCCAACACCAACACTCCCAACACCACCACCACTCCCAACACCACCACCTCTCCCAACACCACCACCACTCCATACACTAATACCACTCCCAACACCACCACCACTCCCAACACTAACCCCACTCCCAACAACCACACCACTCCCAACACCAACACCACTTCCAACACCACAACCACTCCCAACACCAACACCACCACCACTCCCAACAATAACACCAACACCACTCCCAACACCAATACCACTCCCAACACCAACACCACTCCCAACACCAACACCACTCCCAACACCACAACCACTCCCAACACCAACACCACTCCCAACACCAACACCACTCCCAACACCAACACCACTCCCAACACCAACACCACTCCCAACACCACCACCACTCCCAACACCACAACCACTCCCAACACCACAACCACTCCTAACACCAACACCACTCCCAACACCACCACCACTCCCAACACCACAACCACTCCCAACACCACCACCACTCCCAACACCACCACCACTCCCAACACCACCACCACTCCCAACACTAACAACACTCCCAACACCCACACCACTCCCAACACCAACACCACTCCCAACACCACCTCCACTCCCAACACCACAACCACTCCCAACACCACAATCACTCCCAACACCACCACCACTCCCAACACCACCACCACTCCCAACACCAACACCACTCCCAACACCACCACCACTCCCAACATCACAACCACTCCCAACACCAACACCACTCCCAACACCAACACCACTCCCAACACCACCACCACTCCCAACACCACAACCACTCCCAACACAAGCAACACTCCCAACACCACGACCACTCCCAACACCACAACCACTCCCAACCCCAACACCACTCCCAACACCAACACCACTCGCAACACCACAACCACTCTCAACACCAACACCACTCCCATCACCACCACCACTCCCAACACCTCAACCACCCCAAACCCCAACACCACTCCCAACACCAACACCATTCCCAACACCACAACCACTCTC
This sequence comes from Procambarus clarkii, assembly GCF_040958095.1. Classification (NCBI taxonomy): domain Eukaryota; kingdom Metazoa; phylum Arthropoda; class Malacostraca; order Decapoda; family Cambaridae; genus Procambarus; species Procambarus clarkii. Next base: position 201,303 of record NC_091153.1, on the reverse strand, counting down.
AACACCACCACCACTCCTAACACCAACACCACTCCCAACACCACCACCACTCCCAACACCACAACCACTCCCAACACCACCACCACTCCCAACACCACCACCACTCCCAACACCACCACCACTTCCAACACCACCACCACTCCGAACACCCAACTCCAAACACCACCACAACCACTCCCAACACCAACACCAACACCACTCCCAACACCACAACCACTCCCAACACCATCACCACTCCCAACACCACCACCACTCCCAACACCAACACCACTCCCAACACCACCACCACTCCCAACACCACCACCACTCCCAACACTAACAACACTCCCAACACCCACACCACTCCCAACACCAACACCACTCCCAACACCACCACCACTCACAACACCACAACCACTCCCAACACCACAATCACTCCCAACACCACCACCACTCCCAACACCACCACCACTCCCAACACCAACACCACTCCCAACACCACCACCACTCCCAACATCACAACCACTCCCAACACCAACACCACTCCCAACACCAACACCACTCCCAAAACCACCACCACTCCCAACACCACAACCACTCCCAACACAAGCAACACTCCCAACACCACGACCACTCCCAACACCACAACCACTCCCAACCCCAACACCACTCCCAACACCAACACCACTCCCAACACCACAACCACTCTCAACACCAACACCACTCCCATCACCACCACCACTCCCAACACCACAACCACCCCAAACCCCAACACCACTCCCAACACCAACACCATTCCCAACACCACAACCACTCTCAACACCACCACCACTCCTAACACCAACACCACTCCCAACACCACCACCACTCCCAACACCACAACCACTCCCAACACCACCACCACTCCCAACACCACCACCACTCCCAACACCACCACCACTTCCAACACCACCACCACTCCGAACACCCAACTCCAAACACCACCACAACCACTCCCAACACCAACACCAACACCACTCCCAACACCACAACCACTCCCAACACCATCACCACTCCCAACACCACCACCACTCCCAACACCAACACCACTCCCAACACCACCACCACTCCCAACACCACCACCACTCCCAACACCAACACCAACACCACTCCCAACACCACCACAACTTCCAACACCACCACCACTCCGAACACCCCACTCCCAACACCACCACAACCACTCCCAACACCAACACCACTCCCAACACCACAACCACTCCCAACACCACCACCACTCCCAACACCAACACCACTCCCAACACCACCACCACTCCCAACACCAACACCACTCCCAACACCAACACTACTCCCAACACTAACACCACTCCCACCGCCACCACCACTCCCAACACCAACACCACTCCCATCACCACCACCACTCCCAACACCACTCCCAACACCACAACCACTCCCAACACCACAACCACTCCCAACACCAACACCACTCCCAACACCACCACCACTCCCAACACCACAACCACTCCCAACACCACCACCCCTCCCAACATCACGACCACTCCCAACGCCACCAAAACTCCCAACACCAACACTCCCAACACCACCACCACTCCCAACACCACCACCACTCCCAACACCACCACCACTCCATACACTATCACCACTCCCAACACCACCACCACTCCCAACACTAACCCCACTCCCAACAACCACACCACTCCCAACACCAACACCACTCCCAACACCACAACCACTCCCAACACCAACACCACTCCCAACACCAACACCACTCCCAACACCAACACCACTCCCAACACCAACACCACTCCCAACACCACCACCACTCCCAACACCACAACCACTCCCAACACCACAACCACTCCTAACACCAACACCACTCCCAACACCACCACCACTCCCAACACCACAACCACTCCCAACACCACCACCACTCCCAACATCAACACCACTCCCATCGCCACCAAAACTCCCAACACCAACACTCCCAACACCACCACCACTCCCAACACCACCACCACTCCCAACACCACCACCACTCCCAACACCACCACCACTCCCAACACTAACAACACTCCCAACACCCACACCACTCCCAACACCAACACCACTCCCAACACCACCACCACTCACAACACCACAACCACTCCCAACACCACAATCACTCCCAACACCACCACCACTCCCAACACCACCACCACTCCCAACACCAACACCACTCCCAACACCACCACCACTCCCAACATCACAACCACTCCCAACACCAACACCACTCCCAACACCAACACCACTCCCAAAACCACCACCACTCCCAACACCACAACCACTCCCAACACAAGCAACACTCCCAACACCACGACCACTCCCAACACCACAACCACTCCCAACCCCAACACCACTCCCAACACCAACACCACTCCCAACACCACAACCACTCTCAACACCAACACCACTCCCATCACCACCACCACTCCCAACACCACAACCACCCCAAACCCCAACACCACTCCCAACACCAACACCATTCCCAACACCACAACCACTCTCAACACCACCACCACTCCTAACACCAACACCACTCCCAACACCACCACCACTCCCAACACCACAACCACTCCCAACACCACCACCACTCCCAACACCACCACCACTCCCAACACCACCACCACTTCCAACACCACCACCACTCCGAACACCCAACTCCAAACACCACCACAACCACTCCCAACACCAACACCAACACCACTCCCAACACCACAACCACTCCCAACACCATCACCACTCCCAACACCACCACCACTCCCAACACCAACACCACTCCCAACACCACCACCACTCCCAACACCACCACCACTCCCAACACCAACACCAACACCACTCCCAACACCACCACAACTTCCAACACCACCACCACTCCGAACACCCCACTCCCAACACCACCACAACCACTCCCAACACCAACACCACTCCCAACACCACAACCACTCCCAACACCACCACCACTCCCAACACCAACACCACTCCCAACACCACCACCACTCCCAACACCAACACCACTCCCAACACCAACACTACTCCCAACACTAACACCACTCCCACCGCCACCACCACTCCCAACACCAACACCACTCCCATCACCACTACCACTCCCAACACCACTCCCAACACCACAACCACTCCCAACACCACAACCACTCCCAACACCAACACCACTCCCAACACCACCACCACTCCCAACACCACAACCACTCCCAACACCACCACCCCTCCCAACATCACGACCACTCCCAACGCCACCAAAACTCCCAACACCAACACTCCCAACACCACCACCACTCCCAACACCACCACCACTCCCAACACCACCACCACTCCATACACTAACACCACTCCCAACACCACCACCACTCCCAACACTAACCCCACTCCCAACAACCACACCACTCCCAACACCAACACCACTTCCAACACCACAACCACTCCCAACACCAACACCACCACCACTCCCAACAATAACACCAACACCACTCCCAACACCAACACCACTCCCAACACCACCACCACTCCCAACACCACAACCACTCCCAACACCACAACCACTCCTAACACCAACACCACTCCCAACACCACCACCACTCCCAACACCACGACCACTCCCAACACCACCACCACTCCCAACATCAACACCACTCCCATCGCCACCAAAACTCCCAACACCAACACTCCCAACACCACCACCACTCCCAACACCACCACCACTCCCAACACCACCACCACTCCCAACACTAACAACACTCCCAACACCACCACCACTCAGAAACACTAACACCACTCCCAACACCCACACCACTCCCAACACCAACACCACTCCCAACACCACCACTCCCACACCACA